>NC_072739.1:155366424-155388924 GCF_026930045.1 Uloborus diversus
CTAAATTTATTTTTGCTATCTATAATTTCCAAGTAAATTTTTGCCTTTGCCTCCTCTTAGTTATTTTTTTTTCTTTTTTGTTTCTTTTTGGAAATTTTATCATAGTCAGGTTTCCGAAACTATTTCACTTCACATTAATTTTAACCTGTTGCATTATATTACACGCTATTTTACTATTAATGTAACAATTAAATTATGTTATCGCTCCATCGTTTTTGAAGCTACGTAATTAAAAACTTTGAAGAGCACACTAATAAGAGTTAAATTAAATGTATCCCTAAAAAAGAAGCGTCATTATCATTTCCTTTTAGTAATGAAATTTTATTTTCTATTGAAGAAAAATAATTGCTATCACCTTATCATAAAGAGGAAAAGTGTATCAGGGAAAAGTAAAAAAAAAAAAAAAATCAAGCGTTAACACACGTCTGATAGCGATTTTTACACGCTTGGAAAACCCCTTGATCGTCGGATTAATGAACAGGACCTTCAGATCACGCGTGCAACCCTTTTGGTGGCATTTAGGAATCCATGGTTCCGTTCTACGAGGGCAAATATTACTGTGAAACAAGAAGTGCGCTGCTCTCAAGTCAGAGCCTAAAGTGGTTAGCAGAAGATTGTGATACCCCTTTTGATCACACAATAGGTCCCCAAAAAACCTTGGTGACCTGGTGCATTGTCGTGATGCAGTTTTCAATTGGCAGCAATAGCTGACTTCATTCAAGTGACTCCTTTTCAACCTCTTCAGCACTTTAAATAAAACGTACCATTTCTGAATAGGATTCGATGCATTTTGCATATAGTCCTTAAAAAAAGGCTGACCAGCATGAAAATTAGCAATTTACTGCTACTATAGAGTAACAATATAACTAGATCGCGCGTAAGGGTTATTTGTAGTTACACAAATGAAAGAGGTTTGACCACTGCTACCATTTGGCAAGCAGAACGGTCTAACCCTCATCCAAGTGTGCAAACTTAATTACTCATGATGTGGTAAGAACGATGCCAAATATAAGAACTTTCTCTCTCTCTCTCTTTCTTTCTACTTTCTCCTCATATTAACAGTTTCAGTTACTGCCTTGCGGATAACGAGAAACGCTACTAGTGTGTATATGAACTATTGGGCTGATACCTAGTGTGCATAGAAGTGAGACCAAACATACATGATGCGAATCGGACTTCTCCCAGAAAAAAAAAATGTTTATTATTATTATTATTATTCTAAGCGTACTTTGTAGAAATTGAACAATCATAACATTGAAAAGAACATATCTTTTTCTTTGTTTTCAGTTAAACATACTAGTCTCAAATCATCGATTACTGCAATTCATTTATATTTTCATACAAATAATAATTGCGCTATGCTTTAGTTCTGCCATAAGAAATTAATAGACAACGAATCAAAAATAAAACCTTCTATTATTTTACTCACTCTCATCATCTTGCTTTTCCACAGTCTTGAGAAACAAATTAGTTATTCAAAAATAACAGGTGACAAAAGAGACAATATGCATATAAAAAAAGGACAGAGAAACATTTTTACTGCTCGCATTTGGTAAAAGTACCGAAAAAAATAAAAAGAAATGCTATTGTGTCAACTGACAATTTAATGCGGAAGCATCAAAAGGGCAACATTGACATTAGTACTGTGATTAGAAGGAATAAGGAGGACAGTTTAAAAAGACTACCGTAAGACTCTTAAGAGCATTAACTGTGACTATATTGACAGCTAGTTTGCTCAAACAATTGTGATAATATTTATGAAAATAAGAAGTAATGCATTTTCTTCTTCAGCATGTAGGATGACTGAAACATGCTATTTAAAATAATAAAAATCTTTCTTTAATTTGATTTGAGTTTAAACTGTTATTATATCGCGTTTTATGACAAAAGCAAGCGCAAGTAATCACTTCATTTCTGTACTTGTTTAGTCTGTAGCTAGGAGACTTATAAAAGGAATTTGATATGCTATAGTAATGAATTACACTATTAGAACCAGAGGTGCCTAATGGATGCAGTTTTTCAGCCTATGGTTAAAAAAAAACGGTGTCTCAATGTGCAAAGAAGGCTACAAAAGGTGTTAAAGATGCTTTTTGGCACCTTACTGGGTGAACAAGGCAAATAAAAGTGCCAAAAGACAACGAATACCTGGGTTACTCGTTTGCGCATGCGCTCTGACATCTTTCAAGCACTTCAGTTGCGGACGAAGGAAGTTGCCACTAAGAGCACTTTCACAATGAATGAAGTACAAAGTTGGATTTAAACTGCACTAAACAAAATCCGAAACGTTGCTGGTTATTTCCGTTGAACGTTTCGGGATTTTACAGGTTTGCATATATTTCCCTGTAAAATCAAGTATATCTGAAAAAAAAAGTTTTCTGCATTGCTACAAGTTGCACGAATACAGACTTTTCACTGTGTGAAAAATATTTTCAGCTACCTGTTTAATGATTGACTGAGCATGTTTATGAAGTATATCTGCCCCACTTCCTTCACGGCTCGTCCAGATTGACTGAAGACCAATGAGAGATCATAGGTCTCTGGACAGCTGCAGTCCTTGTAAAGCAAGAACTGCAGGTAAAGGAGATGCTTGGTTCTTACTTGCAATTCTGTCTTAGCTTCAGCTATGATTGCATTAATGGATGTAAAGCTTCTAATCAATTACATTAAATTTGCCTAATTTTTCTTGAAGGATCAAGCGATATGACTGACTTTCACCGGGGAAATATCCAAATTCTTCAGAATGTTTCAAGGACAATTTCAGAAAGATAACTGACATTTAACGGATAACATTCTTATTTTTTGCAAGATATATTACTGGGAGGAAGACACATCAGCTGCCCATTATTTTCCAGGAACATTTCTGAATCGTTTTTACAGTATAAGCATTTCTTGGATTACTCTTCAAAAGCTCGCGTAAGTACACTGTAACAAATTTCGGAAACGTTTCTCGATATATCGGAAACGTTTCCGAAATAGTAAGAATCCTTCATCCAATAGCGAACTCCTCATTATTCAGAAAGCTTTTTGTTATTTCAAAAAATCTAGAAGCGGAAGTGCTGACGCAATGCTTCGAAACGTATTTTATCCTTCCAACACGAGCGCCAGTGAGTCGGAAATAACGAGAACTTATTTTTTCCTTATCTATGGTTGCTGCAATAAGCAACTGTTTAGCTTTGGATTGCTTGTTATTTCATGTCTAGAGAGTGGTAAAATGTATCGAAACTAATTTTACGCGTTTACATTTTGGAGTGCCCTTGATTTTTTAGACGATGTACGCAGCTATTAAGTTAGTTAATAACGATTTGCTTCTTTATAACTTCCAGTGCGACCATGATTAGACATAGATTGTGTGTTCAAGCGTGAATAGTTTCAACACCCGCGTTTATACTTTATGAAACGAGACCCTTTGGATTAATTATCCAGTTGTAATGGAGGTACTTAGATTTTATTCCGCTTGTTCACTTGTAAGTATTAATGAATATTTTAAAACATGTTGTTATATACATTTATATTTTTTTGATTTGCATTTGATGAGGCTCCAATCGTAACCGTTTTTGGGTTTATCTAATTAATTTAAAGTTATCATACATACCTATGTGCGCAGTGTACTATTTGTTGTAACCAATTGAAACTGATTAATTACGCAAAAGAAAGAAGATTTATATTTGAAAAGCAATCACAGAAAAGTTATTCCGAAATACTCGAAAACGTTTTGGATGTGCTACATTGGTTCAAAAAAAATCAATTGTTTAATTCATTAAAAATATGGTAATGCAAAGGTTTTTTAGTATTGTAATATGCTTCACAAAAAACGTGCCAGTATTATTTATCTTTTTTTATTATAATTTTTTAATTCATTTAAAAATATTTATGCCATTAGAAAATGACCCAGTTATCTATTAGTAAGCAACATAGTTATGCAATTAATTCATCTGCTTATACATTTTGTTAAATGTGGTTAACAATAAAAAATTCCTTGACATTACTTGTTCCGTAAATAACATTTCCTTCGTGTATATACTAGTTTAATTAGGACAGTCAGGAGGATTGAGTCAGTGGCAAAAATGGAACAGCTGCATTTACATGCCAAAATAAAAAGTAATATTATTTCATGTCATTGTTTTAAAACTGATCATTTTTTTAAAAACTATGTTATTAATATGCAATGTACATATGGGGAGAAGGCGAGGGGCGTTCACCACGCAGACTGTGCCATTGACATTTTCAGGGGTTGCTTTTTTTAAGGGGGGGGGCGCTTTATAGCATTTTATGGGTGCACCATCACTCTTATGGTGTGGGGGGGGGACTCTTGTATATATGAAATGGAATAATCATGTAATAGAATTACATGTTTTAATAAATAAAATATATAATGCATTTTGCGCACACTGTAAAAATAAAATCAGTAACCTATTTTGATTAAGTATTTATATTTGTGATGAACTGGAAAAGGGCAAGAACAGAAGAATTAACCCAAATGGTTCCAGCAGGGGAACTGGGTGTCATATTTAAATTCATCAATTTCTCTGTTGGTACTTTTCGGTACACTTTGTTCGTCAGAGAAATTGACTTGAGGTGAATGAATTCCGGAACGCGAAGGGTAGGTAAGTCCTGTCAAATTTTATCCGAAGATAAAAGCTATCAAGTTTGATACAAGATATGTTTTTAAGTTCTGCATTAAAAATACAATATGTTGATAGTTTTGTCTTGAAAATATTGAGAGAAAAACTGAAGTTTAAGATTGTTTAACAAACAATCCCCACTTTTCAGAAAGTACCCCCCCTCCAATCCCCCGACGATTTTGTGATTAGGAATGAAACTACTATATTACTTCATAAATTTTCAAAAATTTATAACTGTGCATATGTTATGCTGTTAATCATGCTATTTGTCATTAGAAATTCAAAAAAAAAAAAACATTCCACGAATGATTTAAAAATTGCTTGTATTATTGCTCTTAGATACGAAAGAATTGAAACTGATATGGTATGCAATACTATAGTAAAGAATTATATTTTAGAAAAAATCACGAAAAAAGGATTCCGAAATTCTCGGAAACGTTTTTGAAAATTGTTTTGAGAATTCCGAAATGCTCGGAAACGTTTTCGAAACTTTCATGAACCACAGCTGCACAGAATACCCAGAAACATTTCTGGAAATTATGGAAAGAAGATTCCGAAATACTCAGAAACGTTTCTGAAAATTACAGAAAAAGATTTCCAAAGTACTCAAACATGTCTGGAAATTACAGAAAGAGGATTCCGAAATACTCAGACACGTTTCTGGACATTATAGAAAGAGAATTCCGAAATACTCAGAAACGTTTTTGAAATTTTCATGAACCGCAGCTGCACGATGTACTCAGAAACGTTTCCGGATTTTTTTTTACAGTGTAGAGGCATTTGATCATAGTGCAGTTTTTAAGGCTTTCAAACATATATAAAACTGTTTCAAAGTTTGTTGACTACTTCTTATTGTTCAGTTTACCGTTGTAAACATGTCTCGCTATTTCTATCATATATAAAAATTACCTAAAATTATATATCAGTATTTTCTTAAATACTGGATAAGCAACATTTAATAATCAAAATGTTCTAGCGATTAGGAAGGTTAAGAAATATGCTAACGGCGTGCCGAAAAGACAAACAGAACAGCAAAGAAAAAAAGTTTTACATGGAAATATTATCTCTCTGTCTCACATTCTTTTTTTTTTTTTAATGTCATGACTATCGTGCTAACATTAATATCTTTCATTTGCGTTATTGCATTGAAGTGGATGTAGCATATATTCTTTTACTGATTTTTTTTTTTTTTTTTTTTTTTTTTTTTTGACTTAAACCAGTGCTTTTCGTTTGTCAGTACATCAGAATGTATATATCGTCAAAAATTTGTTTGGATTTTTAATCTGTCAAAGAACTTTACATTGAAAAAAAAAATAGGATATTCAACTGTCGAATGATATGTGTACGTATAAATATATTACTCTTGATTAAAATTTTGAATTTAATTTTATTTTTCTCTAATTGTAATATAACTGAATATTTGTGTCTGTAAAATATTCCTAAATACGTAATCTTCATTTTCTGCACGGATCATGCTCTAGTAAATATCAATAACATTTTTAAATTACTCAGCAATACAAGAGGATAAATGAAAGTTAGTACAAGAACACACAAATTAAAGTCATGAAAACGTCAAAAATATGCTGAAATGTGATCAAATGCTTTAAATTACTAAGTCTTAATCATTCAGAACTGATTTTTCAATATGAAAAATGTACCAAAATTTGGTATATCATGAATTTAAACTTTTTAAACTGTATAAATAACATAACAGTGTATCCAAATGCGCACTCAACACGGGGAGGGGGAGGGAGGGAGAGGATCTACTATAGGAAACAGTAAAAGTGAAATGTTTCTCTCATAAGCCGCGTTCACAACAAACTTTTCGACCCGGAAAATCCCCACTCTGCCTCCACAAAAAACCGACTGAAAATTTCCCCGTTTCCATGTAAAAAGAGATTCTCCCATTGTAGTAGAGAAAGCGGTTTTTACCCAGCATCCTTAGCGGCTAGTAGACGAACTTGTTTCGCGTAATGCATTCTGGGTAAAAACACCGCTGTCACTGCAGAAGATAGCAGGAAGAGAAAGATTCCACATAAACCCCGCAAATAACCGGAATGCGGTGAAAAGCAGGTTTTTTTCTGGGGTCGAAAGTGTCCATGGAAACGGTCTTATAGGGTCTCATCGTTTCACCCTCGGTGCACGTTGGGTTGCTAGTGCCATCTTTTCACCCTTGTTAAGAGTGCCATTTCGTCTCCCTATTGGGTGCCGCTGGTGCTTCAAGAACTTCATCTCTGAAAGATGCCAAATACAACCTGCAGTTTTAACAGTATAGAAGCTGTCAAGTTAAAATGTGAAGAAAAAGAGTTAAAGATGAAATCATAAACTATATCTCCCAGATAAAAATATGAGTAATGTTAGCTTAAACCGAAAACTTTCCTCACCAGATTTTCTCTTTCGAAGCTATACAAAGTCTTTTCAAATAATTACTAAACGATGAATATTATTTTGAACTAAGTCAATCTCTTTAAATTGATCAAAGAATACCAAAACTCTTTTGCCACTGCATTTTTGCAAAAAAAAAAAAAAAAAAAACAATGTTAATACATGAGCGAGAAAAAAAAATTATTTTTTTTTCTCGCTCATGTATTAACATTGTTTTTTTTTTATTTTTTTTGATGCGTTATAGTATGATGTTTTCTATCTAATTCATATGCCCACACATCATGGTACTTCGCTATACTTGGTAATATTAAAAGCAGAAAAAACAGGAAAGAAGAAACAAACATTTTGTCATTTTTTTAGAAATCTTAGTTCCAAAATAAACATTTTGTTTCGATACCTTGAGAATTTTGTCTCGGATAAATTCATCCAGGTATTTTATTCTTGCATTACTTTGTCTCAGAAAATGGCTTATTTAAATTAAAAAAAAAAGTTTCAATTATTTCAAATAGTTGAATCAACAATGAAATAGTCTCAAGGAACATATGATTCATACTCTTACAAAAAAAAAGCGGAATTTTAATATGTGTCTTGTTTTTATAGGCACTGACAGGAGCCATTCGACCTTTTTCTGAAACCTTCAAGAGCCGTCAAGCCATCTGCGAAAAAGTTCTTTTTTTCAATTTTTGTTTTCCTTCAAATAAAAAATATAGTCAATTCGGTTCTTCCTTCTTGGATTTAAAATTTTCATAGCATAAATAATTTTTTTCAAAACTCATATATTATTGAAAAGTATGAATATTATGATTTAACCTTATATTCAATGACTTTTTGGTTACACTCTGTAAAAATTATTCAGAAACGTTCCTGCAAAATAATGGGCAGCTAATGTGCCCAATTTCTGTCAGTAACATACCTTGCAAAAAACAGGAACGTTTTACACTGCAAGTCAAATATATCAGAATATTCCTTCTTAAAACTAACGTGGAGTTTTTCTGAAGAATTCAACAATCTTCCTAATAAAAACCAATCATGTTTCTAGGACAAATCAGGAACCTACTACAAAAATGAGGTAAGTTTAAAGTAATAGCTTGTCGCTTTTCTGATTTACAAAGAAAACTCCTGAGCATCATTGCAACCATGGCCATAGCTAAGACATAATTACAAAGTAACTATACCAAGCATCTCACTCGCCCACAATTCTTGCAGAGCTACGAATTCCAGAACCCTACATTTCGGTCTCATAGGTAGCTTAGTCAATCTAGACGGACCGTAATCCAACTAATTCACTCACAATGGGAGTTTAGTCTATCTGGACGGACCGTAATCCAACTGATTCGCTCTTAATGGGAGCTTAGTCAATCGGGATGGACCGTAGTCTAACTCGTAGGCGATAAGCTTAATAAATAAAACCCAAACCCTATGGCACGACGGCCCGTGAGGGCCAATGCCTACTATGCCCAACTCAGTTCTCCTGAGCAGGGGCTCTGGGGTGCAAGGCAGATGTTCCGGTTAGGTGGTCAGCCTAACGCGGAACACTTAGTGTTTGGTTCCCAAGTACGCTTGGTACTCATTTTATCGACCCACTGAAGGGATGAACGGCTGAGTCAACCATGCCCAACCCGGGAATAAAACCTGGGCCTGTGGCGTAGGAGCACGAAGCGCTAAAATTTTAAAGTAGTCGCTAAAATTATTTTCCTATTAGTGAGAGGTCTGCATTAGTGCAACATGTAGTAATCAGGAAACTTTTGCACAAAGTTGCTTGATTTTCACACGAAATGGATAAAAGCCTGTGTAATCCCGGAACGTTACCTGAAACTAATCCGTGACGTTTAGAAATTTTCTTACAGTGCAACTAAATTGCACGACATTTTTTCTTTCGTACGCACAAGGGTTGAAAAACATAATAGTGTAAAATCAACTAATATGACCAATCCTTCTAATCAGGGCTGCGGAGTCGGAAGGAAAATGGTCGACTCCGACTCCTGGATTTTGAAACGTCAGACTAGACTCCTAATTTTTTCATTTATATTTTATTTTATTTTTTAAATTCCCCCCCCCTTCAGGGGAAGAAGAAAAAACCTCTAAACAAAAATTGAAATATTCATTCCTTTTTATGAAAATTTCGCATTTTGTATTTTATTGTAAACCTAAGATGCATACAACGTTAGCGATTCAATTTAAAAATCAAATTTTCCAATAGTTACGAGTTTAAAAGTGAGATGACTTAAAAATACCATTTTTTTTCAAATATTAAAAAGGATTACTTGTAATCCCCCCCCCCCCCCCCCATTGTTTAACAAATGCATATTGATCAAATCGTGTGCTTTCAATTCTTGAAAGCTGCAACTTGAAAGAAAAAAAGCTTTTTTTTTCTAAGTTCTTGAGAGGGGGTGGTTTGCCCCGGGTGACACCCATCTGATAGGTGACACCCAAGTTAATTTCAGAGTTTATAAAAAAATATAAATACTTTAATTCTGAAAATTTTCTCGAATATATTTTAAATTATATTTCATCAATGAAATTTCAACGAAAGTAGGGCACTAACATTACGACGAGAGGCCGGGTACATATTTGTCAGAAGCAAATTTTACAGAAAATGCGGCGGTATTAAGCTTTGTACGAATAGCTTTTACTATACCTATATTTCTTTTTCGCTAAATTTTTAATTTAAATTTTATTGACTGCTTTAGAATTAACCTTAATACAAAGATTTTAAGACTAACTGTAGTTATTGAATGTTGTAACCAAGAAATCATTTACACTTATTTTGTTCCATACTTTTTAGAGGGAACCAAGCTTATAGAAATAGTCTTAATTCAAAAACATTAGATGTATATCATCGGATCTTTTGGATTCGTACTTTCGCGCCAGAACTCTCAGAAGTTTCCCCCTGAGCTATGGGCCTCGACTTACTAAATTGTTACATTTCTTTTACTATTTTCTAACTGAGATCGAACGAAATACTTTATTTCTATTTTTATTTAAAAGTGATTACTTGAAAATGTCAGGCAATAAAATCGTTTGCTGAAAGTTGCTATTAGTTAAGTTAAAAAGCAAGCAAATTAGGGGACGGCTACAGAAAGTTCGGTAAACACTCAAGCCAGCTGATTGCCTAATGGCAGTTATTTTCTCATTAGTTGCTTTTTATCTATGTGATCGGAAAATTGGTAGTTAGTTTTAAAAAAATGCAAAGACAGTCAGTGAAAATGAAAGAAATAAAGAAGCCCGGAGTCGGCATGTTTTCTAACGACTCCGACTCCGACTCCTTTACCCGAAAATCAGCCCCACTCCGACTCCGACTCCACAGCCCTGCTTCTAATATGTGGGTGCTTCTAATACACATGCATCCTACATGTGCAGATAATGTCAAAACTAGTTGTCCAAGAGTTGATGCTTTGTGTAACCCAGAAACACAAGTCTAAATTGTAATTGTGGAAGTTATAGGGGCTTTCATGCTTCATAGTTCCGATTATTTTTTTTTTCCACAGCTGCAGCCATTGCATTATCCTTATATGACAAAATTTATAATTAAGTTAATATTTCTTCTGTAGTAACAAGTAAGTCCGTTTTCAGTGTTTATTCAATTTCAAACGTAATTAATGCATGTGATTTAGAAAGAAAAATCAGATTGGATAAGTGCGCAATACGGGGTAGGGTGGTGTATCGCATAAAACGTGCAATATGAGGCGCAGAACGAAATAGTTTATTTTTCATCGGAAAAGAAAGAATTTAGAAGTATAAGTCAAGAAAAAAAAATGTAGCTGTGTTTATGCAGGGTTATTTTCATATGATTAGGTGGGTTAAAGGTTGGGTTTTTAAAATGCCTTCGTAGGCTCATATGGACTGCGTTTGAAATCTAAAAGAAAGCTATGACTTTTTTGAAGTGCAATAACTGATTTATACAACGCAAGCAGCTGTTTTTTGCGATATTTTTGTTGTACCCTATAGTAGGAGCCATTTTGGGAGATGATACCTTTTTTACAGTTTTTGAAAAGAATTAAAACTTATAGCTAAAATTGTTGGTTTATACTCTTAAACTGAAATGATCCTAATCCAAGAATTGTAAATTTTATTTTTGACCCAATATTATTATTATTTTTTCTTAATCATATAAGTCGAATGTGGAAAAGTAAAATTTACCCTTATACGAGGTTTTTACGCTACCTATTTCAAAGATTTTTGTTTTTTCGAACCTTCGATTAAAAACGATACGATACGGATACGGTAGCAGAGACAGGGCGAAACTGCGACGCGTACGTCGAAGATTCTCGAGAAAGTCTGCATACAATTTCTTGATAGAGAGGGGAGAGGAGAGACAGAATTTCTAACGGAAAATAATCTTAGATTTCGACGAATGCAGATTTCTATTGTTGCGGGATTTAATCTACAGGTAGCATACTTCGTAATGCTAAAAGAAAAAAAAGAATCGCCAGATATTACGCAGCGGCATAAATTCGACGGGTAACTTTTTCCTTATCATTATGCATTATACTACATTCCGATTGATGCAACAATAAACATAATATTTATATTTAAAATAGCTTTGGATTTTGGCTCAATATGCTTTGTATTGTGTGCTAATGATAAAAAATATATATACGGTAAATCGAAAGTAGATGGTAAAAAATTGCAGCGCACAATTACAACAGAGTGCAAATTTTACACGAAACTCGTGACATTGAAAAAACAAGAAGTACCGTCCAAAACTAAACGAACCTACTTCCTCGTATACTAATATCGACGTTTTAGTATCTGATCAATATTTTCAAAATTAGCTAAAGTTGTAAATTATTTCGAGCATAACTTATTAACATTTTAAGCTTATATCGAGAAATAAAATATGCCTTGCTCATCTGAAGAAATAGATGAAAAGAAAAATGAATAAAAGAACAAATAAAGTAGTAGCACCTTTTAAACAAAGCAGCTAATGTATTAGTTTCCATTAAAAACCTTCCATTAAAAAGCTGTAATCGTTTTCAAAAAGAATTAAAAGTGGTAACTTAAATAAATTAAATGCATAAAATTAAAAAAAAAACGTTTTTTTTCCCCTGTTGCCAAAAAATAATTAAGAAGAATAAATGTACTTTCAAAAAAAAATAAAAAAAGTAAAGTTTCAACTTTAAGAAATAACTTCCATTATCCAAAAAAAAAAATCGTCTGCGCTTATCTTTATGTTTTATTAAAAGGACCAAGGACCGACTAACACTGAAAGTGAGGCCCAAGGCCCCCTATGCTTTGGAGAACCCCCCTCTGTATTGTATCATTTTTTAAGTCCACGCAAAATAACATTAAAATAATGTGTAGCAATATTTAAAAGTTATATGTCTTGTATTAATAAATCATTAATTTTTGTTATCTTCACAAAAATACATAAATTTTTAATGCCATGCATAAACTTTTCAAAAACTTGGGGCCCCTTAAAAAGATGGGGCCCAAGGCCCAGGCCTAGTTGGCCTATGTAGTATCAAGCCCTGAAATTGACTCCGAATTTCTCCACCAAAAACTGAACATGTAAATTAAAGCTTTAGAGTGAAAATAAAAATAGATCATGTCAACAATAATTATTTCACTGTAAAGACCATGGCTGCGGAGTCAATCTCATTTTAGGGTTAAGGAGTCAGAGCCGGGAGTCGAAGGTTTTTAATTCAAGGACTCGGAGTAGGAACCGGTTACTTTATCTCAGTCCACAACTCTGCCAATGTTTGTAGAGTTGGAGTTGGACTCATTTTAGGATAATGGAGTTGGAGTCGGAGTCGAAGACTTTAAAATTCCAAGAGTCGGAGTCAGTTATTTTCCCTCCGTTTCTAAATTTTTGCCAAAGCTACGGAGCCAGAGTCGAAGTCGGGAAGTCGGAGTTCGACTAATTCTCGGGTAAATGAGTCGGAGTCGAAGTCGATGGCCCTGAAATTCTAGGAGTCTCAATCCGGAGTTGTTCACCAAGAGCTATTGCCAGCAAAATTTGTTTGAAGCAAATCCGCCTTTAAGTTTGGGATCTTATATTGACGTTTAGTTTCTCCGTAAGCACTAATGTTAAGGGTTTTGGACTATTCAAAATTGAAAGGAATAGTGTTCAAATCAAAGAGATATTTTCCATACATGCACTTCTTCAAAACCTTTTTCCAACAAATTTTTGTTTGAAGCAAATTCGCCTCAAAAATTTATATTTGCCTTGAATTTCCCCGTAGGCGCTAATGTTAAGTTTTTTTTTTTTTGAACTGCTCAAAATTGAACGACCACACACCACAGTAAAGTTTAGAAAAATACATTGGCCTCCGAAATAGGACGTTGCAGAGAAAATAAAATTTAAAAGAAAGAGAGAGTTTAAATATTGTAATGAGAACCAAAACTCAGATACTTTATTTTTTTGAACCATATTAAAAGAATAAAACTATTCTTCGAAATTTACCCATATACCCCATCGAAACTTTTTTCTGGCTACGCCACTGGTTACCAGACCCTAATCCTTTAATTTTACGTTGCCAAAAGCAAGTGATTTAGAACTCCAATTTTAAAATATTACCGCACTTTGACATGAATGAAGATCTTCAGAATTACCAACCTAAGTCAGCGCTAGGGCCGAACTGCATAAAATAGATAGACATCACCCCCGAGGGCACCCTGTTCCTATCATTGCGATGACCAACCAGATAGCCCGGTAATCACATTAAGAGACTGCAGTTTCGTTTTTGCTAGAGCTCATCGGCATGAAATAATGAAAAGCTGAGCCGGAGGCAGATGTCATCTCATTAAAGCTGAGAGCACCAACAAACTGGTAGGTAAAGCGAATTGATTTCACCAGCGAGTGTTCAACTCGTAAATTTGCATACTTACACTTGCAAAAATGGTCAAAATAAGGTGCAGAGTTAAGATATTGAAAGTTTGAAGCAAAAAATAATAATTATTACAATAATATTAATATTAATAATAATAATGAAGAAAAAATCCAAAATCTAACTTTTGATTTGAACCCTAGGTCCCCTAACATACATTTAGGGAAATAATCCTCCATTGCAAAATAATTCCAACACAAAAAATTTGAAACATTTGTGACCAAAACTCAAAGAGATATTGATGTTTAAAATTTTAAGGGACCGCATAGAAGATGAGATTGGAACTAATCGCCCTTTCAAAAGAATGACAGGTTTTCGAAGTGAAAGAAAAATATACATAGTGAATTTTTCCGTTCTGTTGGGAAAAAAAATCAAAATTGTACGCAATGATATGTTTTAACACGCTACGACACCTCGTACAATTTGAAAAAAAAAAAAAAAACTCCATGCAAAAATCTGTATAGTCGCATAACTTTGGGCAATTGTTCCTATCTGGCAAAATCAGCGAAGTTGAAGTACATTAACGCTTTTTGATGCTAAAAATTGGCAGCAGTTGAAAAAAAAAGAAATTAGGAATCTCAACTACTTTCTCGTAAAAATGTATACAAAATTCAATAGACATTTTCAATTGTAAATTAATTCATTTTAAAAAAAAACTTCATTGTTGGTGACGTCAGAGCATTACTCGATCAGTGATTTTGGCTAGTATATATGTTACGGCCAAAGCCCGAAATCGGCCAGTTCACGAATTGGCCTGCCAATTCGCGAACTGGCCAACATTGCTGAAGGCTTACCGGCCAAAGCCCGAAATTTTCTGCATTTCGGGCTTTGGCCGGCCAATTCGCGAAGTGGCTATGGACGATCGGCCAAAGTACGAAGAGGAAAATCAAGATTACATTTGCGCTCTTCAAATGAGCGAATTATCTTCAATAAATGCGTTGTGTAAAGTGTGCGAATGCAAAGGCAAATTGAATTAAGGGCGATCGCCAGTCTTTTTCTGCTCCATAGACCTAATTTTAAAGATCCTAGATCACATTGTACCAAGAATTATCGCTTCAAAAATGTTTTAATTATTTTGCAAATCCTCAATATTAAGGGATCATTAAGAAAAATATTTATTAAAAATAGTTTTGTTGTTAATATTATTTAAAGAGACATTTCCTTAGTGCCGCTTTTTGTCGAAAATCCCCCACAACATGTCCTTACTAATATTTTATACATGAATGTTGTTATATTTTTTTTAATTTATTTTTAACATTGTTTTTTCCTTAGTTCGAATTTTTATGAATCAATATTTCGGAAGAGAAAGGAATCTAGAAAATTTAGCATACTTTATTTACTTTTTTTTTTTAACATTTAGGAAAGGTTGTTCTTATTGCCACGGTATTTTTTTTTTCTTCTTTCTTTTTTTCCCCAAACGTTTTGACGCATGTTTTACTGCATTTATTTTAGGTTAAATTGATTGTATGCAATTTAATTGATTTACTTTTAGTCTCGCTGTATTTGCAATGCTAGTTTTAATTCAAAACTTTTTCTTCTTGAGGATGGGGAATGATCATTTATATAAATTGCGTAGCTTATTTCAGCCAAACTCTTTTTTTTTTTCTACGAGGGATGGAGGAGCGAGATTTTCCTTTTGTTCTAGATACAATGTGTTTTTAATTACTATCTTTTTTCAGCGAGGAAGGCGAGAGAGCGGGATTATCGTTAAAACGCTTTCGTAAGAAAGGTTGTATCACTATTTGATCGGAGTTCGCTTCGTTTTCAAATCGATTGGGTTACGCTAAGGGTGGTTACTTGACGAGTTTGGATGAAAAAACTACAGTATTTTTTCCATTATTTTACATTTTAAAGCAACTGTTTATGCAATTTCATGTATTTTTCATTTATCAAAATATTTTAAATTGCCGATTTTTTATTTATTATCATCATTTTTTGAGGGGGGTTAAAGAATGTGCATATTTTAGTATAAGAAAATTATTATTTTGCATCAGAGATGGGAGGGGGGAGAATTTTCATTTATTCAAGTAACTTCCTTCAAATTCTTAGAACGAGCATTGTCATGCGGGTCTAGTTCGTAATTCATAAAAAATACTCTAAAAATTATCGAAATGGCTATCGCATCAAAGCAACGGTGTGAATAGCCTGTAGGTACAGACTAATCACACGGACTCGGCGCAAAACATGCTAAATTTCCCCTCTTCGCTATCTCGTTTTTAAATAAGCAATTTTTCACAGCTGAAAGCAGGGGGAAAAAAAACATTTGTAGCTTCTCAAATCTCAAATCGTCTGCTTCCGACAAAATGTATTTCAAGGGAAAAAATCAGACATGACTATATAATTAATTTCTAAATAGAAACAAGTCTATATTATTCGTGCAATAAGTCACTTCCAAAACTTGCGTTGCCAACAATTAAGTTGCTGTATTTGGATTTGTATACCTACTTTACAACTAATTTTTTAGTCATGACTGATTTTGACTTGAAGATTTTCTCTGAGATGTGGTTTTGTGGAAATTTGGGTGGTAGAGGGGTTTTAAATAGAATTCTTGGGAGGGAAGCACGCATTAAATTCCTTGCTTGTCATTAGTTTTGGCTTCGGAATGAAAATTATATTTAAAATTTGTGTCACAAACACTGAAGGTTGAAAAACACGGCCTTAGGTTTAATCTAAGCTGTGACTGGTCAAGTATTATGTAACATGAAAGGGGAGACAAAAGGGCTGCTTATTTTCTCTGACAAGAGGAGAGCGGTCACAGAAATTCTTAGGTAAGCATTAAATAACGAAGCAGTTGCAGTGCAACAACAAAGAACGTGGGGAAAGATCATCTTGTGACGTACAAAATGTCATAAAATCTTATATGAGCAAAAGGGGAAGGGGGTATAACGTATGCTTACTTTTTCTCACAAGATGGGGAGGGGGTACAAAATGACCAAATAATACTCATACAATACTTGAA
This sequence comes from Uloborus diversus, assembly GCF_026930045.1. NCBI lineage: Eukaryota > Metazoa > Arthropoda > Arachnida > Araneae > Uloboridae > Uloborus > Uloborus diversus. The sequence continues at coordinate 155,383,221 of NC_072739.1, forward strand.
TGACTCCTTATTAGCTATCGCATATAATTTCAACTAAAAATAAAGAAAAGAAAATACGAGAAATTCATACTCATAGCTCAGTTGAAGAACTAAAGCCTAGAAAAACGACGTCGAAGCTTTGAATAACAATTGGCAGGACCTTCACAGGGACGTGGTAGCACCCTCCAAGCCCGATGAGATGCCAACATGTCAGCCTAGTCGAAAACTAGGGGCTCGATTCAGAATCAAATTATAGCATAAATTTTACTACTTTTATTGGGGGGAGGCGGGCTTGGTGACGAAACTGACAAGGGGCACGATTTGGCTCTCGGCGGCCCTGGGGCACCCCCTTTCTAGTTTCTACCAATTGCATGCCGCGACGTCACATTGGAAGCGACAGATGTGTTGTTATGTGTCAATCTTAAATCTAATATAGTCATTTCGGGCTTTGGCCAAGGATTCCCGGCCACTTCGCGAAATGGCCAGCCAAAGTAGAAAATACAATATTAATTGCAAGTATTTTGGGCTTTGGCCAAACCTCTTGGCCAATTCGCGAATTGGTCAGCCATTTCGCGAACTGGCCGAATTTCGGACTTTGGCCCGTAACATATATATATTTTTGCTATTGTTACCTAAGTGTTGTTTACTAGTACTATATCTTGCCCCAAGACAGAAGAATAAGGGGTCGTTTGCAAATGATGTCATGCTTTGCGGGGGGGGGGGGGGTTTCCTTTCTGAAATTGTGATAGTTTGTAACAAGGAGGAGAAAGGGGGAAAACAAGAAGTATAACATCATGCATTTTAATAACACAATATGCTTGTGAATAACAGTTTGACATGTGAAAGGGTTTAAGAGGGTTAAGTCAGATGTGGCACATGGACGTGGGGAGGGAGTCAAGTTTGTTGATAAATATGGGACATTATTTATGGACAGCCCCGTAGTAGATCAAAAAACAAAAACAAAAGCCTACACTATTAGCCGGTTTTAAAATAAAACGAATTGGCAAGTAATCATTAAATTTTTTACGGGAAATACACCGCCGGCTCAGTCATTTCCAGCTGAGGACTGCAGTTTCGTGCTTATTAGCACTCATCAGCCCGGCATAGGAAAGTGACTGAGCTGGAGATGGAAAACCTCCATCCAAGCCAAGAGTGCCAAACACAAACTGGTAGCTAATATAAGAATTAGCGCAGACCAGATGAGTGACCGAAGCAGTGGTTCGGTTCAACTCGAGGATTGAAGGCAAAGGCATGGTATATTCAGTAAATTACAATTGTAATTTGTAATTTACTGAATACATTAAATTTTTGTTCGATTCTTTTGAAATTAACAGGACACGCTACAACACATGACAACCTAGAGTTTGAATCGTTACAAAAAAAAAAAAAAAATTCGCGGCGGTTTTTCTGAGACTTTCTGGTTTTACTTCGAGTTATTCTGTTTCTGTCTATATTTGCAGTTGTTTTAGCTTGGTTCTTTTTTCAGTTGCTTTTTCCTTATTCACTTATACACAAGGGTGGATATAGTTTCTGGCTTTGAAGCGGGTCATTTTCGAAAAGAGGGGGGGGGGGGGGGTCAAAGTGCCACTTTCTGGCTTAAATTGGAGGTCTGGGGTGAATTATTCGAAGCACAAGTCTTAAAATTGCAGTTTAAGTCAACATTTGGTCACTTAATGACCTCCCCCTCTCCTCCTTCCTGTATCCGTGCTTGCTTATTCGTGCGTGAGCTTGCCAGCGTGTGCGTTGCTCATTAGCATGTATAATACCAGTAAAAAATAACTGTTAGATGTGTTTATCCGACAAGAATTTACATAACTACCTCATTAAAAAAAGAAAGCAAAGGAAAAAAGAAAGTAAAAGATCAGGTAGCATCCATTGTTCTTCGTGGCATGCGCCGTTGGCAGGCGCCACGATTCCGCACCTATACTGCTGTAATGGTTTCAGCAGCCTCCTACACATGTAATGTGAACCAATAAAAATAGTTGTTTTTTACAAGAGCAAAATAGTTTTTTATATCATTGCGATATGTTATTTACACGAATAATAGAAATAATGATCTACGTCGGGAGCGATTCCACTGCTGCAGGTAAATTTTGGTTGATATGAACAGTTACACACGAATTTTATTTAAAACAACGTTTTCTTTTTAAAATTAATGTTTAATTAGCATTTATTTTATCTGGTCAATCGAATTTCTAAACACTGTGTAGGGTTGACCGATCAGGGAATAGTTCCTAAAACTGACATCTTTAAATAAAACCAATATTTAAAGTTTTACTCTTTTTTTATATAGCTAAATTTAGCTCGAGTTTTCTTTCTTCTTCAGAAATACATACAGTTGGCTCTCTGTTTAACGACGCTCTATTTAACGACTTACTCTATTTAACGACGGCTTTTTCACGGTCTCAGATGGTCCACTGTAGTGCTAAAAGCATTCTGTTTAAGAACGCTTTCTACTTAAGGACGGTTTTCTGTGGTCCCTTGAAAGTCGTTAAATAGAGAGCCAACTGTATTTATTTTATTTGAAAACATTTTTGTTGTTGCGACGGATCCTTCCTTCGCACAGACGACCCGCTTGTCTTTCTGTTATTATTTTTTTGGTATGATGTTTGTGGGTGGGATAAGCTTTTTTATTGTTGCCAAACACAGAAATAAATGGTCATTAATATGAAGTTAATTTTTACTAATAATAAAGCTGAAAGTCTCTCTGTCCGGAGGATGTCTGGATGGATGTCTGTAGGATGTCTGTGACGCGCTTAGCGTCTAGACCGCTAGGTCGATTTTCATGAAATTTGGCACAAAGTTAGTTTGTAACATGGTGGTGCGCACCTCGAAGCGATTTTTCGAAAATTCGATTTTGTTCTTTTTCCATTCCAATTTTAAGAACAAAATTATTATAAGGTGAACGAGTAAATTACGAAATCATTCATAACGTGGAACCGTAACATGGGTACAAGCCAAATGGCGAGATATGAAACTATCATAACGTGGAACCGTAACATGGGTACAAGCCAATTGGCGAGAAAATTCACCATACATTGTTTGTAAATATACAGGCGAACCAAAAGACCTTTTAATTTTTTCTATTACGGGCAAAGCCGTGCGGGTACCACTAGTTGTGAATAAAGTTAACAAATTAATTTTAGTCTTAAACTTAAGCCCGCATACATAAATTAATGGATTTTAGCTTTTGAAACTTTTCAAATTGTACAGGTTTTCAGGGCGTTCCTAAATTTAAGTCATCTGTTTAAAAGTGTTTTTAAAAGCTTTTTTTTTTTTCACCAAACACTTGTTATTCAAAATACCAATCAACTGATCTGCATTGTCCCCCGCAAAATTAAAATTTTTACACTGTTAAACTATGGGTTGCATATGGCACTTTGTCAAGTGTTGTAGCACCTGAAACATCCCTTCAAGGGTGCCGTTTGGTGCCTTATGGCACACTAAAAGGTGACATTTGGTTCCGTATGGCACCCTTGGAAGTGCCATTGGGTGCCATACCCTGAAGTGTGTCTCAAGGAGCCAAATGGCACCCTGAAAGGTAGGTATGCTGCTTATGTTACGACGTTTCACCCTAAAAGGTGTCATATGCCACCCACAATTTTTACAGGGTACCTCTTTGACTAATTTCTTGAATCACCACAAGGTGGCGTGTTCAAGCTCTAGAACTGAGAATACATGTTGGTTAGTGGGATAAACTTTAACTCGTTTCCAAAAGCAAAACTGAATGGCAATAATAGTGCAGTTAATTGTTAATAAAGTTATTAAATTAGTTGCAAGGCTGAAGTTAAACAAAATCATAAATGAGTAATTTGGGGATTTTTTCTACTTTTCAAATAATACAAGTTTTTGGACGCTTCCCCTTGATTCACGTCATCACTTTAAAAGAGTTTTTTTCCACCACATACTTCTTTTGTATATGTTGCATCCAATTCTTTTAAAGAAAATAAACCTTGGAGAGAAAAAAACCATCTCAGCCAGAGGCACAGAAAAGAGTAAAAAAAGGAAGGTACACTGAACTGAGAAGAGTGAAATTGGCACCCTTTAAATTACAGGGTGGGCGGCCTGTTTGCGTATGGGTGCGCAAGCTACCGGTGACGCGAGCAAATTACAGGTTCTTTTGGCACCAAACGAACCGCAAATGGACGGTTTCTCAGTCTTATCTCTTTCATTGATTCTTTTTCTTTCGTTAGGTCAACTTCCTGCTTGGCCACGACGCTTGCCAACACTCCATACCCACAAGAGTGGTTTAATACGCTTTTGATTGTTATGATTATTACTCTTGGGATTTTTCTTTACCTTTATTCTTTGGAGATAAATCGAAAAGGGAAAAGCTTTCAACTTTTGTGTTTAATCCGACTCTTCGACTCAACTTTTTAAAAACAGATCAGGAATTTTCAAACCATTGCTTAACTTTACCGCTTTTTTTTACACGCACACGCGACCGTACACACCAAATGGGTATTTAGGGTTCAAGTCCCTCCGAATTTTTCAAAACTATGTCGGAAATAAATAGTTTTTTTATTGCTGAAAAAAACTTTTTCTTTTAATTTCGTTTAAAAACTGAAATCCTTTTTATTTTTTTATTTTTTCTTTCCTTTTTTTTTTTTAAATATTTTTGTTTCTTGATCTTAGACACGAATAAAAACGTGGACGTTCTTTAAAGTTAAAAATGCCACACTTCATAATTAACACATTTTTATAAGTGTCAAAAATATGCTGTTACAAAGACCTACTTCTAATATTCGTATGTAAGTGCACGCATTTATGTTCCTATTAGATATTAAAAAAAGCATGGATTATTTAAAAGATATGCAAAAAAATCTTATTCAATAATATCCGATACGACGTTTTTTTTTGTGTGATTTTTGTGATTAATTTTCAAAACTGTCTATGGTTTTTTTCTTCAAATGCTTACTTACTTATGGATAGTTATTACAATAATTAGCTATCTAAAATGTTTACATTTATATGTTTTGTGACATCTTTAAAATCAAGTAAAATTAAATTATTTTTTAATTGGCATTTTACTTAGTATTTATTTATTTATTTTGTAAAAAAAAAAATAACCTTCAGCGGCTCACTAACTTTTTCCACAGCGGTCCGCGAATCAAAAGTTATTACTTTTTTTGCGAAAAAAATATTTAAAGAATAAGGAAGAAAATTTTAGAGAGGAGGGAGCGGGAGGCCGTTTCCAATCATAATGTTTTTGTTTTTTTTCCTTTCATAAATTTTTGACCCTCTGCTTTCTAAAGAAAAGAAAGAAAGAAAAGAAAAAATCTTGTCTGAGAATTGTTTTAAAATTTTTTGCCGGTCTGCGAGTCAAAAAAAAAAGGTTGAGAAACGCTGTCTTATCAGGATAAAAAATCCTAGACCTGTTTATCGAAACTCGGGAACTCGAGTCTTTAGTTAACTTTGTTTCCCGAAACTCGGGAACCCGAGGCTTTGGTTAACTTTGTTTCCTGAAACTAAGGAACCAGAGGCTTTGGTTAACTTTGTTTCCCGAAACTCGGGAACCCGTGGCTTTGATTAACTTTGTTTCCCGAAACTCGGGAACCCGAGGCTTTGGTTAACTTTGTATCCCGAAACTCGGGAACCTGAGACTGTGGTTAACTTTGATTCCCGAAACTCGGGAAACCCGTGGCTTTGATTAACTTTGTTTCCCGAAACTCGGGAACCCCGAGGCTTTGGTTAACTTTGTATCCCGAAACTCGGGAACCTGAGA
>NC_072739.1:155693924-155813110 GCF_026930045.1 Uloborus diversus
CCTAAAAAAGGAAAAAATAAGTTATTTTTACACATGCATAGCATCATATAAGAAAGTTATATATTTTTTTTATTTGTACATTAAACATAAAAATCAACAAAAAAGTTGAGGAAAAAAACCACAATAGTCTCAAATATTTTTGCCGGGCAATAATCTTTGAGATCTAGCCATGTTACATACATCTTTGACAAATCTAGATGAATATGACTATTATAAAATGAACCTATTTCCTTACTACTGACTCGGACAGAAATTTAAAAACTTTAAGACCAACACCAGAACTGAGTATTTTATGAGCAAAATCAATCAGATAAAGCTGCTTCCAGGCTCAAAAGTCATATAATTTATGCTCTGCACATCAGGGAAATATTAGTTAGGGAAAAAAATATGTGTTACAGGGTGGCGACAGAAAAAGAAAAAAAGTTCCCCGACTTTTCCCTGATTAAGTTTACCAAATTTGCCTAATTTACGTTACCAATGATAATGGTTTCCTTGCTTTTCCCTACTTGAAAACCATTGTATATTACATAAAATGCAGTGTTTAAAACGTTTTAAGCTATTAATTTAAAATATTTTTTTAAAAAGATGCTCCATTTTTTAGTAAAAATAGCACATTAAAATATCTGCAGGGAATATTATAGGAAATCTCAACAAATACTTTACTTCAAGTAATCAGTTAACAGTTAATCAGTTAAGTCAGTAATCAGTTAAGAATTCTAAGAAAATTATTACAAACACTCTTAAAGAAATATCTAATCATAATAAAACTAAAAAGTTTTTATAGAAATGATTTTAAACTAAATTTTCAAGCAGTATAATTATTGCTGCAAAAATAACAAAAAAAAAACTTATGTACACTAGGTAACTCAATTTCAAATGATTTCCTTATTTGTTAGGGGAAAAAATCTTAGATTACTTTTGTAACAAACAGTATTGAAATGCAAAAAACAATAAATTAATTTCAAAACATAGGTATATGTATATAAAACTTGGTTTTAAAATAAAAGGATTTTAGAGTCTGAAAAATAAACCCTGCATATAATCTGAGGCGATAGCGAATAATACGATGGCAAAAAAACAAAGTTGATTTTCATTCAGCATTCAATTTTAGCAGTTAAATTAAAAATGCAAAGAAGTAATAATTTTTAAGCTTTTATCTGTATTAATTTAAAAAAACAAAGGTTTTTTTTCTTGAAAGCTTGATTACAATAGCCCTACTAGCAAAATTTCTTGCACCAACCTTAACAGATCTTGATATTGTAGTGACGGTGTCAATATTGACGTGTTACATACTACGTAAAGGTTGAATACAGATTAAAAAGCAATATTGCAATAACAACACGTATGCACAGTGGCAGATTGGTTGAAAAAATCGGCCCTGGCATTAAGAGATGTAGCGGCCCCATAGATCTTGTAGATATTAAGGCTCTCCTCTGATATGCCCCCCTCTTGGCGAGATTTTAATTTTTCGCTCGATACGAAAATCGCCAATAAGGCGATAACTTGGCAACGCTGGTTTTGCAACTTGAACGCTGGAAAGTAGTTTCTCGAAGTGTGTCTTTTTGCACGTGTCTCTGTGGTAGGAGGTAGGTGCTCATATGTTCCGCTCTTAGGGAGATTTTAAGTTGAATACTCTAAAATAAAGTTTCAATTCAAACTTTATTTTAGAGTATTCTTTTTCTTGTTGTTTTTTAATGTTAATTTAGTTGAATTTTCTATTTTAATTATGAGTTCGGTTTGTGATGTTGTCCAAATGTATCAATTGAAATTTTTGAATGAAAAATTGTGAATACAAAAATGAGGATATGTTTGTAAAGTTTTTGGAAATAATTCGCGAAATTAATTGGGTGGAGTACAAAATACAAGTAAAATAAGGTTGTTTTTTTTGGAATTTTTTTTGTCAAAACAAACATAATTTAAATATTTTTGTAAAGTAATGATAATAAAAAATGGGATAATTTCCCTAAGAGCGGAACATATGTGCACTGCCTCACGTGAGGAAGTAAAAGAAAAGTAAAAAAGGTAAGTGAACATATTTTGAATTATTGTGTTTTTAGTGTGTTTCTGGTAGTTTGTATTTTGGTCTGGTTGGCATTTTTGTAGCACAAAAATGGTGTTAATTTCACATAAAATCTGTGACTTTATTGTATACTGAACGGAGGAGATCTGTGACTTATATCCGACTGTGATGTATATTAAAAGTCGGAGGGATAACGGACCGAGCGGCAGCGAGGTCCTGGCGAGCCCGAGGTCTCATAGTACTTTCGTAATGAGACCGAGGCAGGGCCGGCGAGCCGAGGTCTCATTACGAAAGTACTATGAGACCGAGGGCTCGTATCCCGGAGAAACAACGGAAAAAAATTAGTGCATTAATTTCATTAAATAATTAATGACATAATTTGAATTTTTCCTGTTGGCACTAAAAAAGCATCGCTAAGAACGATGTATGACATATGACGTCATACATAGTTTTCTTGGCGACGCTTTTTTGGCGCCAACAGGAAAAAGTCGCCAAGAGGGGGGTATATCAGATTTGTTCCGATATTAAATTTTACCTAACTATTGGGATATCACTTAAATATGAAGAAATTATTCTTAACAAGTAAATATGTTTCATTTAAATAAAATACAGATAGGAACACTTCTGTGCTTTAATAGTGAACAAATTGATACAGTATTAACTAAACAATATTTTGGGGAAAATTGTGATTGTAATTGTCCATTTAAGTATTTTCATAATGCCCAGAACTTGATTGAATATTTCCGTAATGATAATACTGCTTGGCTAGTATGTCCTTTTCCTGACATTAAACTGAAGTTTGGGAGGGGTGGAATTCCCCCCCCCCCATATAAGAACGTAGAAACATTGAAACTCCTCTATTTTTGAAAATTTAGACACAGGCCTGGCCCACACCTGGTCGTATGGAAAAATCCTAGACTTGTTTTAACATTTTTTCGATTTAAAACAGAATTAAACAAAATATTTAAAAAAAATTATGAAGGAACGAAAACTGAACATTAAGCATGTGGGCAAATTAAAGAACAGCAACAATATTAATTCATTCACTTAGTAATGAAATAGAAAGTATATAGTAAGATATTAACCTTTATCCTCTCCCCCCCCCCCACCCAATCTAAATTTTCGTTCAGAAATGAAACTTTTCTGCAGTTTTATACATCAATGATTTTAAAAAAAAGTTTTTTTTTTAAGCTGCTTATTTTATATAAATAAAATCTCATAACAAAACGGAAGTGACTTTGCTGCACAGAGTTTACTATTTTGTAAAGATCAAACAAGCTTTTCCCTGATTTTGAACGCGTGAATTTAAATAAAGCTTCGGAAGTTTACTAAAGCTAGACAGGAAATACATCATTATTTGTGCCAATACAAAATCAGGGACGATCGGGAGAACTGGAGCGGAAATAGTTTCATAACAGGTGTTATTTTTAACCTTGGTCAAGATGATTCAATATTCTATTTTACTGAACAAATGGTATAAGGGGCATTCCACGGTATTTTTGACATTATGTAGAGTCCGTAACGTGACCTTTTTTTGCCATAAATTTTTAATTTAGTTTGATTTGCAAATTATTTTAATTTGAGTTGGTGTGTTGGTAGGAAAAGATCAAAATAAATACGGATTCTACATAATTGTCAAAAATACCTTGGAATGCCCCATAAATTAAAAAAATTATAAGTCATGCATAATAAAGAAAATGCAAAATTTTTTGGAGAAAATGTAGAATTAAGGTTGCAAGTATATTAAAAATATAACATAATAAATTTCACCTTTTCCAATTCTTTTTCTATTTCAAGAGCACGAATAACAAGTGCTCCCCGAACAGCATATTCCATTGTTTTAATATTTTGATTCATATTGTCTAAAGTCACAGTCTTATTCATCTTGGTAGAATACATGTTTGATATCACCCTTGACTTACAGCAGTCGGCAAAACCACCGTGGACAGTTGTTTTGGTGGCTCGTGCCAAATCTTTATGCACATGCGCCAAAAACTCGCCGAGAGTGCGCCGCACAGCCAATGCATTACTGGAATACATCGTTCTTTTTTCTCTTGAGATCGATTTAAAGCGAAAAATAAGAACAAAAACTGAAAATGACAGAACTGGTAAATAATGACATACGAAATCCCATAAAATCGTAAGTGATTTTCACATTTACCCGGCAACGAGGTTAGGCGTAGTTAATCAATTCGAATTGATATTTATCCTGAACAACAAGCAAGATGTTGAGAAATAAAATATGTCTTCCGATGCAAACACACATTAAATCTTCATTTTCCTTAATTACTTTAGGAACGTTTTAGACGTTTGGATTTATCTTCAGATCATCGGAGCTCGTCGCCATGCAGCTGACGACCGTGAACGTTTTACAGCAGAGAGCTATTTTTAAACGATATCTTATTTGGCGACTTTAATTAGACTTTGAACGCCGTTCTGTCTACTGCATACTCGATCTACTGCAATTTAGTTATTTCAATTCTGAGCCGAAATATCAAATAAGTTTTAATTTTCACAATTTAAAACATTCTTTCGAGATGTTTCATAAAATTTAAAGCTTGCATTCTGAAGACATCCTACAAAAATTTGTCAGAAAGAATTATTATACAAATCGAAATAGCAAAGATATTAAAAATGATTAATGTGTTTCAAATATTTTTTTCCTCAACAAAATGAACTTAAAAATCTAAGCAACGAAAATATTTCTGAGGAAAATGCAATTGTGAGTAGACAGATTATTAAAATACTCAGTTTTAAAAAGCAGACGACGCACGCCTGAATCAATCTCAGTTATTATTTCAGTTAACCGTTTCGTGACGTTATCTTAACATTTTTATTTTTTTGGAAATTAAATTTCTCATTCAGCATTAAAATAGAGTTTCTACCAATTAAAAAAAAAACTAATTCGCAACTCCAATAAACTGTAGGGGGCGCTGCAGCCTGTCTAATGGCGGATGAAAAAGGTAAAACAAACAGATGCCGTAACTTATAACTTTCTTTGAAGTTTAATGAATGACAGTAATATTTCATAGTGTTTGTGGGAAACTTTCTTTTCTATTCCTCTTAAATTACATTGCACCACAAAACTCTCTGAAGCCTGTGATTTTCTCCAAAGAAAACACGTGGAACGGAATGTTTTACCTTTTTCTTTAGTATTGTTAATCACCGCAAGGTAGCGTATTCAAGCTCTGGAGTTGCGAATGGGAAAGGGGCTCATTTTTTTTTACAATTATATACTTCCAGAAAAAGTATCCACGATTATCCTAGCCGGAATTTAGTAATTCCGGCTAGGATAATCGTGACTACCACTACTAGGACCAGTCTAGCTGGGCCCAGAGCCTGTTGCTGGTCGTCACTTTTGTATTTGTAATTTTTTATGCTAAATCATATGACTAGATTTTCAGACGAAAAAGAAGTGAGAAGAAAAATGGACGATTCCTTTGTTTCAAGGATTTTTTTTTTTTTCAGTTACCAAGTGTGGGAAAAGCAGTCAGTCTGAAATATGTTACAAATCAGTGACGCAGTGATAGAAAATGAGAGGGATTCTCCCTCATGAAGCACGAAATTAATTACATGTGTGCATAAGTAGAGGTGTCCTCCACCCCTCCCCCTGAAAAAAAAAGATAAGAAACAGCGTGCAAGGGGGTCATGGCTCCATTTAAATTTTCAGGGTGGGGGGGGGGTTGTTTTCAAGTGTATTTTCCTTCTCCCTGCCCTCCCCCCCAAAAAAAGGAAAAAATACCCCTTTAAACAACCTCCCTTAAAAATTTTACTGGCGCAGTCTGAGCAATGACTCTTTCCCCACCTCTGGTTTCATCCTTACTAATCACTCCCAGGAAAGCATGATAATGTAAGGTGCCATACAAAAATGTACTAGTTCTCAAATCAATTACAATATTTAAAGGGAGAAGGACCTTAACATTCAAAACAATTCTGTTGTAGAAAGTGCTCAGAAGCTCTATTAGTTCCTATGTAAAACGATTGCTTTGTTCTTTTTTATTAATGAAAGTAAATCTTCAAACCTTAAAGCAAACACGAAGCTGTATGCAGCATATTCTACAAATTTAACTTAGCAACGCAATGCTAGAGTTTCTTATACTACAGATACCACAAACAGAAAGCTTATTTAATAACCACTGGTTTTATTTCTTTATTCATAACAAAAACTTTTCAATATTAATTTCTCAGTAAAAAAAATTGAGTTTCATTTTTTAACATTGATTTATGTTCTATTTTTTAATACTGCTGATTGTGATCATCATGAAATATACATGATTTTTGTGAATACTAAAAGCCAAAATAAATCTGTCTAAATCAGAATACAAGTTTGAAATTTACTATATAAGTGTCATAGCCAGGTGGGATAAGGAGGTCATGCTGCCTCCCATGAAGCAGCAAAAATTTGTGTATGAACACACATGCAAGGGCCTAAAACTGCTTTTTGACCTTTAACTTCAAACCATTTCATGATACCCCCCCCCCTCCCCCACACAAAAAATTTCTCGCTACACCACTGATATATCAGGAGTTCCCCCCTAAATACCACAAAGAACCCCCAAAACAACAGAAAAATCTCTCTCAAACCACCCCGCTAAGCATTTCAATGGTGCAGTCTGCAAAATGACTTCCCTGGCTACATAACAATGCATGAGAGTTGACTCAACTTAGCGAAATACTCAAACATGTTCCTCCACTTTCTAAAAAAAGTTTTAAAGTTAGCTTTATAACTTGAACATTCCTTTTTCTAAAAAATTTCATTGCATCCCAAACTCTTGAGAAGGTAGTGGGAACTTCCTATAGGGGTTGAACTACCAACAACTGAAAGGTTTTAGGAGGTCCCCAGGGATTTTGAGCTGTCGAAAGTTCACTGTATTTGGAAAAAAGGGGGATGTGGTATACATTTTATTGCCTTTTAAACCACAATTCATGACCTTTTTATTCCACCCTCTACCTCTTAGCTTAAAGTCATTACATTTTCTACTCTCTCTCTCAAATATGGAGGCTGTCAAACGTGTACGCTAAGCATATCCTCTGAAGTTTAACAATATTGTGAAGTACTGACCATGTATAGACTGAAGCACATCAATTAATCTTTCGCTTAAAAAATTATTTGTAAGAAAATTGAAATAATAAGCATCCAAATGTAGTTAAATATTTCATTTATTTACAATTTATCAACATCGAAATATTTGTAACAAAAATAGATGATTCAAAATCACTAACAATTTATTGATACAATTTATACAAACATTTCAGATTTTCACATGAAACGAACATTTCGTACCTTAATTTGCTCAGCAAAACCTCCCTTATACATCATATTTTGTATTCTCACACAATAGTAGCAAAAACATAATTAAAATAAATAAGAAAAAGGCGAATTTTTAAAAGTTGAGATAAAATTTAAAAACTTAAGTGTCTTCACTTACTGACTAAATATTTATTTTTGAAATAGCATAATATTTAAATGAAGACTAATTCAGTTTAACATATTTGTCCAACATTCCATTTTTAAAAACTTAGATTTTCAAACTCAAAGTATACAAGACAAAGGTTAAAATTGCAAAATTTGATCAATAATCTTAATGTGATATATAAAGAACAGCAATCTGCTTTCTCTCTCCAAGAAGGTAAATTATGGTGTGAATATTTAAGCTAAAAGTGTGAATATTTTATTAATCTAAAGAAGTAACTTTTAAATTCAAACAGAATAAAGATAACCATAATTAATCTGAAGAAATAAAAAAGCTCTACTTGTTTCCTCAACTTCACAGTTATCAAGAAATAATAACTGGCCCATATTAAAAAAAAAAGAGAATCTTTAATTTGGCCTTATTTTCAGAGTTGAAATGAAATACACAGCACAATATATATTAGCAAAAAATAACTGAATATGTTATACAGTTAATTTAAAAAATAAAGAAAAAAGAACTGAAAGGACTAGATGGCTGTCTTAACTATGGTGGCTAACTGTATATTTCCTCCTCCTATAAATATATAAATATATCATACAACAGTTGCAATTTAAGATAAATTTTACCAGTAGAAATAACTTTTCAGGAAAAAAGGACCATGATAGTGTTACTAACATTTTCCTTCACCTGCAAGTACACTAACTCAAAATACATAATACATTCTTCTATCTTTCTCCCTCTCTTTTTAATGATTTTTGCTAAGTTCAAAAAAAAAAGGATAGACTTGAAGTGCATGAATTGTTGCAGATGTGAGCAAATTAGACAATCAAAATATTTGAAAACAAAATAGTAATGATTATATCTGCTTTGACTTCATCATTTTGTCTGATAGGAAACTAACAAATTCAAGACTTGAAACATAAATAGGTACTCTATGAACATTGTGTTCATAAGAGAAAAATAAAAAACCAGTAAACAAACTATTTTCTTTGCACAAATGGGGAAAATTTTTGAAAATTTAAGATTTCTAATTATTGCTTATGGTAAAACTTTTATTCATAATATAAAAATTTCAGTCAGAAAAAAATATTTTCTAAAAAATGCAACATTTGTGTACTAAACAATTCTTTTAATTTTAGAACTAAGAACTTTCAATTGCAATAACATTTTCTTTCTGCACCAAAAAGGTAAAGAAACAAAATAAACACTGCTTTTAGAGTTGGCAATTATTGAAAAAACAAAAACAAAAAAACAATAATAATGTACTAGGCACATAAACAGTTATAAATGGTATAAATAAATATTATAAAAATGATTGCACTATAGGAGCTGATGATCTATACGTAAGAGGCTGTAAATGGCCACAAGAAGGTGTTATATTACAGTACATTGTACACTGAGGACCATGGATTTCCATCCTGTGTAGGTTTTTTGACTGAGTCCTCAGATCTTCAATTGCATAGGGAAACTCAACAGGTTTTGAGATGCCTTTATAATCAGGTTCCTTAGGATACAGATCATCCCCTACAGAAACAAAACCAATATTAAGAAATGTAACATTTTACAAAAAAAATTGCAATTGCACAAGTTAACATTCCATATAATCGATGCAAGTTTCAGAAGTATGGATAAAAGAAGAAAGGATGAAACTTCGTTTTAAATTATAAAAATAACATTCAGTTCATTAAAAAATCAGCATAATCTTTCTACAGTGGTATGGCTGCCCACAAGGAGGGCAGAGGGGAGTTCGAGCCCCTAGAGACATTGGTAGTTTTGCTTCTTTTTACAAAGTAGGCGCCACTTAATGTAATCACTTTGGGACAAATACAATTTGATAATAATAACTAGAGACGTACCGAGTACTTGGTAACTACTCGGTACTTGGCCTACTCGGCCAATTTGCCGAGTACTCGTACTCGGCCAAATTCTAATCAGATACTCGGCCAATACCGAGTAGTTACAAAGAACTGAATATTGTCCAAAACAGATACTAAAATTTATAAAAAAAGAGCAAGCATTATATTCTGCAATCATTTACAATTAAAATTTATAAGTCAAATTTGAATTTTGAGAATAATGAAGTTTGTAATGCTTGAATGGAATAAATCTTTATTTTAATGTCCCCAAAGTTAATAAAACTTATTTTTAAAAAATTACGCAAAAAAGGTAAGTATAGAAAATATGGAATTTTTTTATTAAAAATAGATTTTTTCTACAAACAAAAATTTGTGATAAAAAATATAAAAATACCTTTGCTTAAAAGATAAAAGAAAATAAAACAACGTTAAAAGCACAGTGCTGGAACACTGCAGACACGTGTTTGGCGTTACAAGGAATTCCTTTTTCAATGCACAAAATGGGAGCTTGTGGATTTAAAGGCATCCGACAAAAGTCGGATTTTTTTGTCGAATGTCTTGACATTCTTTAGCTCACATGTTATGCACTGAAAAAGACGTTCATTGTAACGGGGGGGGGGGAGGCAGAAACACGGTGTCTTCAGTGTTCCTGCACATTTGTTTTATCTGCTTTTAAAAATTATTTATGTTTGGCGGACTAGAACTAGAATTGATTGGTTGTAATTTGTTTTAATTCGGACATGATTAATCATACCTTTTACTTATTTATTTTTAATTTAAAAAATATTTTTTTGCAAAATTTTTGACACAAACGAAATTGTTTATGTAATGCGTAATTAAATTTCAGCAGGAATTTAGTTTTAAAAACTATTATATGGACAAGGAGGCCAATACTACTATTCTAATAAGTTCAAAATTCATCACATGTTTGTCGGTGGTTCTTCTTAAAACATAATTGGTACTTGGTAACTCGGCCGAGTAGTGAAAGGCCGAGTACTCGGTACTCGGCCAAAATGCTACTCGGTACGTCTCTAATAATAACCAACTGATAACAATAGCCAAAAGGAATCAAGGAAGACAAAATGAAGATTTTTTTCAATTAAGAAGCATACAACTGCAAATTAAAATTACAATTACTCAACTAAACACAGTTTAAAATTATAAATTAGCAGAATGACGTACAGTCGAGTCCCGACTTACGCGAGGGATGTCTTCCAAGACTCCTTGCGTAAGTCAAAATTTCGCGTTGTGGAAAAATATATGCATAAATTTTTTTAAAGCATACCAAATACTTTTAGACACTTATAAACACCCCTTAAACTGTTCTAAAGCATTCCTTAACTAGACACTACAGTTTCTTGCATAAAGAATTGAACTTTTACTGTATTTAAAAAATAAAAAACTGTTATTCAACATGAAATACTTTAAGATGCACAAAATGAATGACCAATGAGAATGAAAGACATAAAATATAACAGTACGATATGCACAGCATGTAGTAAAATTAAAATGATGCTCTATAATAGCACTGTACAGTAGATATAATAACAATATTTAAGAGTTACTCTAGACTAGTTTGGTGTGGGAACTTTGGCTGTCAGTGTTGAATAAAGGGATGAAATAAGATTCACGCAATCAATATTTAGTAGCCAATAACGAAGCTGATACTTCCTTCCGAAAAAAAAATTGGGCGAAAAATTCATGTTAGCTCAAAAATTTGTTTCTTGTGAAAAATTCGCATAAGTCGAATTGCGTTGTAGTGGAGTCCACTATACTTCATTTTTTCCACATTTAAAATAGGCAAACAATACTTTAGCCATCCGTTTGATGCTAAAGTATTGTTCGCCCATTTCAAAAGCCAGGAAAAAAGTTTTTAAAGTTAAGTTTTTTCTGCATTAACAGACCATTTACTCGCGCAACATTTTCTCTGACATTCGTAAACCAGTTTCAAAGCAGATTCAATTTCACCATCATTTCCAGCACGGTTTCGCTTGTTGTTTAAATTTTCAATTTGTTTTCAATCATGAAACACTTTTTTTGTAACTTACAAAGTAATGGCTGAGAAATTTTTAGATGTACTGCCTTGAATCATCATGGTTGAATTGTCAAAGTGTTTAAAGAGAAAAAATTCTCCTGCTTTACCGATGAGAAGGGAACTTATTTTCCAGGAAGCTACTTATCAGTGTTTGTCCTTGTATTTTTCTTTATTAAGGAGCAAAAAAAGGGAAAAAATTCAAAATATATGAAAAAGTGATAACAATAAACAAATACACTGATTACAATATCCGATTTTTTAAATGCATTTTAATATACAAGTGTTACGGGTTTTCGCGATTCTGATAACATTAAGCGATTGATAACATTAACCATGATCAAATTAAGCGGCTCCTACTGTATTGTATTCGCGAAAAAATTTTCACTCAAAAAACGACCTTAATTTCCATTTTACTCACTCCCGAATGAATATTGAGTTTTTTTCGACTCTCGACCGCACGTGGATAAGTGCTTAAGAACATATAGACCCTCGAAATATCCATTTTGATGATTCCCGAGTTAATTACAACAAGTTTTCTCCTGGCGTCTGTATGTACGTATGTAGCATAACTCAAGAACGGGTAGGTTCTAGAAAGTTCGGTACATAGACTCCTAGAGGGGTCTAGTTGTGCGCCTCCCCTTTTGATTGCATTTGGGTGTTTCTAAAGGGGTTTTTTGCCCCTTTTTGGGGGGAAATCATTGTTAATTTCGATGTAAACTCAAGTAGTGTTATAATTTTGCGGACACTTGGTGATATGTATCGCCAGTATTTTGGTCGCTAAGTTTTGTCGCCAACTTGGTGATAAATTTGGCGATTTTATTTTTTGATTTTTTTTAAATTTTAAATCTGGTTTCATTTTGCCTACTGTTGGTGATATTTAGAGAGTAAACTATTGAATCACATTAAAAATGCCAGTAATGGGGAAATGACATTAAATTGGAGTAAAAGGAAGTCATGTGATGCACACATCAGCTTGTTTTTTAGAAATAAAGTTTGAGCATAAATATCATTCAAAACATTTCAACTTGCCATTAATGAATGATCATTAAAAAAAATTGCTAACTTTTATAACAATATTTTGAAAAACAAATTTCGACCTTCCTTCCAAAGAAAACAAAAACATGAATTCCCTTAAAATGGTTAAAAGTTTGTCGAATTTTAAAACACAAAATTTTCATGAGACTAACTCTCTTTTTCGCTTTGTAAAACAAAAAGAAGAAATTAAGAGTATTTTTCTTTAATCTACATATAATTTTCTTAACCAACTCAAAAAAATGATGAGAAAAACCTGAAAAAAAGTGCACAGGAAAAAACATCATTTGTCGGCTTTTTTTTTAGTAAAGTCAAACATGTTTTTGTGCCGACTTTTTTTGTCACACAATTAGTGTTTAAACCAAATAAACCAGATTTAAACCAAAAAAAAAAAAAAAACACTTTTTAAAAAAAAACCAGGTTTTTTACTAACCCTGCTGCTAGCATGTATGTACGTTTCCAATTTTTATCTTAATTATAAATGCTTAATATTGCTGAATGGTTAAATTATCTGCTATCAAATTAATATATTTTCATATATTGCATAAATTTTTAATTTTTTATTTGGATTTTGGTTTCTTATAAATAAAGTTCCATATATTTGCACTGGAAGATATACTTGAAAACTGATTACACGAATGTTCAAACTGTCTATAACAATAACCTGTCTGTAATAATATATTTTTTAGGTCCCAACAGTACTGTTATAGACAGGTTTTATTGAAATTAATGAATATGTTGATTCTTTTCATTTAAGGAACATTTTTAAAATCTAAACAGCAAAAATACACAGGTGTATACTTTTCAGTTAATGCCCTCTGCTCGCCCACGGCAGTATGCACAATTGTATGTGAAAAAATTTAAGTGAAAATGGGGGGGGGGGGGGGGGGGAGAATAGAATCTTTTTAATAGAAAGATGTTTAAATATTTTAAAAAATGAATTATTGATAAAAATTAAAAAGGCATTAAATAACAATTTAAAGAAAACAAACATGTGTATTGCCTATATTTGCTGCAAATATTAACACCTTCATCTGTCAAATAGCAGTTTCATTGCAAATTAATGTATTAACAATATTAAAACAACAGCTATAAAGGTTTGAAGTTTTTGAGTCTAGAGTCAAAAGTTATAAAGTGAATTAACAATTTGGTGTTGAGAAAAAAAGTTTTATATAGTGGCTCTGATACGTTAAAGCTTGACCTTGACATTGATTACTTTTCCAGGGGGAATTTCAGTGACAAAGAGAAGATGTAATTGCTGCATGGATTTCAGTTGGGAAACTTTTGAAAAACTTCTTCAAAAGTGCACTAACTCAACTCTGCGCTACTCACCATTATTCCCTATAACTAGGCTTGCCATATTTTTGAAATGTTCAACCAGGTCACCAGAATACCCCCCCCCTGGTTGGTTTTCAGAGTGTTTTAAAGGGTAGTTCTTTCTCAATGCCATGAATGAATGGTTACTATCAGCCAAAACCAGGGGTAATAAATAATACATGACACAAGCACACAGATACAGGTAAACATTTTATTTCCTACATGTCAATATTTTAAAGTTACTTTAGTAAGAAAAAAAACTTTAAATGAGGAACCAGATTTTGAACAATATTTTCTTCATCTTTACATTGACTGGGGGACTTTTTTGAAAGTTTTCTTTTGTTTTTATTCCTGTTGTAAAAATTCTCCCAAGCTAATCTGAAATTAATTTTACAAGTCAATGTTACAAATCTGTACTTCAGAGCCATGCTAACGTAAGTCTTATAATCGCTACTGCACAGGAGATAGGAAAATCATTTGTCTGGGGCACGCAAAGAATGGGAAGTACGCTCTTTTAACACTGGCAAATAATTACAGAGGATGTCTTTTTTTTTTTAATTACCTTTGTATGGCTTGATGTGGACTAGGCAGCACATAAAGTGTGCAGTAATACACTGACAGTCGCAATTTTTGGACTTACGTCAGTCTGGATCTGAGCTACAGAAATGACAAAGTTATTATCTTAATAAATCCTTCATAAATTATTTTTAGACATTTTTGGTCATCTGTAATCACATTTATCTTTTACTGGGCCGTGGAGTAAACTAGTCGGAACACCGGGATTTTGTCTGAAAACCTGGGAAGTCTGGAAATCCTACCTACCTATAACCCCAAAAAGGGAATAAACATTATCGAGATCAAACTTCAACTTATCAGAGCTACCTTACACACTGAAATGAAACCCTATCTTGTTATGATATAAATGTTAATATAAAGCTGAGTTCAATTTTTTTGTTCAATTCTTAATTTAGAGTATATGTTTTCACTTTTGATTTAGTACCTAAAGATAACTTAACCATAACTTCTTGTGGTATCTTATGTTGTTTGAAAATAAATATAGATTTAAAGAGAGAAAATAAATGTATATTTTTTAATTTAACCAAATATTTTAATAAAAAATTACAATGATAAAGACATTAGGTTGCACTATGATACATAAAAACTAATGTGAGATCCTTCGTTTTTAATAAATATATTAGTGATATTTATTCTTCAATATTTATACCAATAGGGGGCTCTGCCCCCTGCTCGATAACGCTTACCGACCCTCGAAGACGGCTTTGCAGTCTTATTTGATTCGCCAAGATTTAATTCGTCAATTAAAAAGAAACAAATTAAAAACGCATTATGAGCTCCCTTTGGATCAAAAAGCACCCCTTCCTCGGGTTTCAAAATTACAGTAAAACCCCTCTAATGCGGACACTAGTGGGACGAATTTTTTTTGTCCACAATAGAAGGGTGTCCGCAGTACAGGGGTTTAATAATGTTATTTGCCTTGGGGAATCGGGGAATTAAAAATTGTCAGCATAAGAGGGGTGTCTGCTCTTGAGGGGTGTCCGTTAGGAGGGGTTTTACTGTATTTTTACCAACTTTTAGAGTGGTCTCTAGTAATATATTTTGCTCTTTAGCTCGGGGCTTGAATTGAACTGAGCCTGAAATTTTCCGTTAAAATCGAAATCAGTAAAGTTTGTGAATAAGAAAGAATTAACATGCGAATCGAAAAGACGTAACTACGGCAACGCCAAATAAAATATCAATAATTTTAATGGAGATGATATTATTCAAACTTTATTTTTAACAGCTTGTACCTTTTTTTTTCTTTGGAGATAGAAACTTAGTGTTTCGACCATAGGTCTAGTTAGATCTGGAGTAAAAAAAGCTGCTCGTTCCAGTGGTGTCAAAAAGAAAACTGTGGGACAATTCCTTCGCTTTTTACTAATAGATTTAATGAAGAAAGTAATACCTAAATTTTAGCTAAGCCTAAAAATGTTCGAACTAAAAACGCAAATAACTCCCGCCGTATTTAAGTTAGAGCATTCAAACAAATCGCGTAGAATGCAAATTTCTACCCTTTCCAGCAATATATAATATTAATATGTAAAAAGTAATTTTTCACCCTTTTAATAAGAAGTAATAGGCAATTTAAGCGAAATTTGAGCTTATAAATTTAATTACAAACAAACTAAATTGAATTTTAAAAAATAAAACTCCAGGTGCACATCCCTGGGCCTTGAAAAAAGTTTGTACAAAATTTCAAGGCTGTAGGTGCTATGGGGTCTTCTGGGTGCAGGTCCGCCACGGACTTCCTTCAATAATTTCTTTGAAACCTTACTTTTATTTACTATAAAGAGATAATAAATTAATCTTTTTTTACTAGTAATGTTCAACAATATTGAATTTGACTATGTTCAACTGCTTCATTTTGTTGAATTCTATTACTTCTACAGCAAAAAAGAAATAAGTAATTTACATTTTCTTTGTACATTTATTGGCTTAGGACTAATATACAATCATTCTATTCTAATTCTGATGATTAATTTCAAAATATTTTACTATTAATAAATATTGCAATAAAATTGCAGTTAAATTGAGTTATGTAATAATTCTGTTTTACCACAACAATTTTGCATATTAAGCATATAGAAAATCAGTGGATTTTCATTTTGGGCCATTTCTTCCACCGCACTGAACCTTTTACAAAACGAGCTGATGTGTGCATCACATGACTTCCTTTTACTCCAATTTAATGTCATTTTCTCATTATAGGCAGTTTTAATATGATTTAATAGTTTACTCTCTAAATATCACCAACAGTGGACAAATTAAAACCATACTTAAAAAAAAAAATTGCCAAATTTGTCGCCAAAAGACTGGCGATATATCGCCAAGTGTCCTCCAAATTATAACACCACATGAGTTTACATCGAAATTAACAATGATTTCCCCCCAAAAAATGGGCAAAAGACCCCCCTTGGAGTATACGAATGCAACCAAAAAGGAAAGTGCGCAACTAGACCCCACTAGGAGTCTATGTACCAAATTTCAACTTTCTAGGACATTCCGTTCTTGAGTTATGCGACATACATACACATATTACGCACATACATACGTCATGAGAAAACTCGTTGTAATTAACTCAGAGATTGTCAAAATGGATGTTTTGGGTGTCTGTACATTCTTACGCACATATCTACATGTGGTCGGGTTGGAAAAAAAAACTCAACATTCATTTGGGGGTGAGCAAAATGGAAATTAAGGCCGATTTTTGAGTGGAAATTTTTTCGTGAATACAATACTTCCTTTTTTCTAAAAGGAAGTAAAAAGTAGAGGAAATACCAACCATGGCTGCAACTGTTACCATGGATTGTTTCATAAAAGAGGTGTACCTGGTAGTAAGGAAAGAGCACCATCCATTGTTGTAGAAATTATGGGTAGCCATCTCTCACATCCTTTAGGTTCTCTATTTTTGGCAAATTCCTTTAACTCGTGATAACTTTGAATGGGAATCATTCTTGACAGCTCATAAACTTGAGGAGGAGCAAGAAATACTGCATTTGTTGAATTGTCTTCTAACATTTCTTCAGGAGTGCACCACTAAGAGAAAAAGACAAGATAACTTTTAAAGAACACAAGTAATTGATCCTAATGAAAACAATTGCTTTATAAAGTACTTAAGAGTTTGACTTTGTTGGGCTTTACTTAAAATCACAGATGAAATGCTTCTATTTACACCACATTATTCAGAACATCATTTATTTTTAGGAAAATGTTATAAAAGAAAATTTGAATAAAATAATGTACATTGTAATTGAAAGAATCAAATTAAAATTCAATTAAAATGATTAGCATTCTACAGTACAAGAAACTAAATACAGTGGAACCTTTGATTATCTGAGCTAAATGGAAACGATAGTGCCTCGGATGTCAGAAATCTCGATTAATAGAAATTTTGTACAATTTTGTCAGGATCAGGCCCAGATTTATAAGTTTTGAATGTGAGCCACCTAACACTGCGGGTACGCAATGTTAGTACTGCTGGGTACTGCTACGAGTACCGCAGTGTACGGGTACTGCTGGGCCTGGCTACTAAGCCAGTAGATAGCTTCTAAGTTAGGCATTCATACATCATATTTAAGAAACATATATGTATATTTTGTATTATATATAGGAAGAATATTAATCACCAGTATCTTACTTTATGTTTAAAAATGTAATTCTCTTCTAACAGAGGCATGGAACATTGGCAGTTTTGTAATAGAAAGTCCCCCCCCCCCACACACACACAGAAACAACTAATAGATCAAATAAACAATTTATTTCATCCTTACTTGACAAAAACGGAAGTTATGGAATAAATATGGACTACGCTTTTACTGTGTCAAAATGTACATTGAAAAAACATCTACCTATGTCCATAGCCCTCTTTCATAGCACCTAAGAGCATTTTATATCAAAATTTCTGTGTGGGTATTAATAGAAAAAAATACCAGAACAAAATTGTACCTTCTAGTATTCACATTCACATTTTAACAAAAAATTATTATTTTTTCAATTGAATAGAGATGTACCAAGTACTCGGTAACTACTCGACCAATTTGCTGAGTAATTGGTACTTGGCCAAATTTTAATAAGATACTCGGCCAATGCCGAGTTGTTGTAAAAAATTGAATAATGTTCAAGACAGATTTTACAATTAATAAAAAAGTGGAAGCATATAATGTACTGAAATCATTTAGAAAAAATATTTATAAGAAATACAAAAATACCTTTGTTTAAAAAATAAAAACAAATTAAACAACGTTAAAAGCACAAATGTGCAGGAACACTGCAGACACATGTTCTGGTCTTAAAAGGAATGCCTTTTTCAATGCACAAAATGTGAGCTTATGGATTTAAAGACATTCAACAAAAGTCAGATTTTTTTTGTTGGGTTACATTCATTAGCTCAGATTTTATGCATAGAAAAAGATGTTCCTTGAAACGCGTATCTGCAGTGTTCCTGCATATTAATGCTTTTAATGTTCTTTTGTTAGCTTTTAAAGATTATTTATGTTTGGCGGACTAGAACTATAATAGATTGATATAAATTGTTTTAATTCCAACTTGATTTATTATAGCTCTTATTTGTTTATTTTTAATTTTAAAAATAACTTTTTTGTAAAATTTTTGACACAAAATTTTTTTAATATTGCATAATTAAATTTCAGTAGAAATTTTGCTTTAAAAACTATTATATGCACAAGGAGGTCTATACTACTACTCCAATGAGTTCAAAATTCATCACGTGTGTGTCGGTCTTTCTTCTCAAAACATAATTCAGACTCGGTGCTCAGTAACTCGTTACTCAGTCAAGTAGTGAAAGGCCAAGTACTCGGTACTACGGCTACTCTGCCAAAGGGCTACTCAGTACGTCTCTAGTAAGTAATGGAATTAACAAATTCACACTTCCAATTGCAATATAAATAGGATTTTGAATCAGAAAATCAATACCGTGAATTAAAAAGAAATTGTTACTTAAAAATTTTAGGAAAGAGAACTTTTCTTACCCTCATAACTGTAACTTCGCCTTTGTCTAAGAGAACATCTGGTTGGCGAGGTAAGCAGCACAGATAGAACATGGTATCATACCTCCTGTGGCCAACAGAAGTGGGGGTGAGCCAGTCTGACCACTCATATAATGACCATATATCAGGACACATATGTGATTCTAAACACAAATCAAGGAAGGCATATGGATCATTATGAATCTTTTCTTGCCACATCTGAATATCTATATTTTGAGTAACAAGGGTATGAGTTGTGGCTTCTTGCGTCGTCTCCAGTGCCGGATTCGTCAAAAGAAGAATACCTGTTTCTTCAAATGTTTCCCTGATAGCTGCAACGCGTAATGCTATGTCTGCCGGAATGTAATCCTCGTTGGTAGGAGCCTTCTTTGATTCTAGAGTTGTGGGGTGGGTCACCATAGGTGGCCTGGGACCATGAAAATGAGAACAAAATTCTAATAGTTCCTTTCTTGAGATACCTAGTTTGCCAAATACCGACCACCAAAGAGGAGAGTAGTCGGCAACTTCAACTAGACCTCCAGGATATACATAGGCATTTGCCATGAAAGAACTTAAACCGCTTCTTTTGACCATTAGAAGTCTGTAATCACAAGAAGTTTGTTTGGTGTCATAATTCCATTTGGCAGAGCCCATTACTTCAGCTAAATTTTTACCTTTTGCAACAACATCATGCAACGACAATCGAGAAGCAATGATGAGGCTTGATGCTTCTCTCCATGGCGGATATTCCATTTTTGCTAGAAAATAAAGAAATAAATAAATTTTGAGATTTCTTATTTTATGTCAAGTTCTCTTATCATAGTATGTAGAACAAAGATTATATTTCATTAGCAATAAACAAAATAGAATTCAAATTTTAAAGGCAGAATTATATAACATAATTGACAATTTTTCACAACATCCAAAACTATAGTTTAACTGACAAATGATGTTCGGTGAATAATTATTACATTTAAAATGTATTTTTTAGCATCACTAAAAAAATTTTCATTGTTCAGCAACATTCAGGGTTTATTCTACAAAATTGGGGGTTCAAACTACAGCCCTTAGTTGACAGCTATTTCATCCTAATTTCTTCTTGCAAAAAAGTATTTATGGCTCATGTCCAACAATAAACACCATATGAGGCATAAAGAAGCAAAGGAATGTAAGTGGACTTTTTCAAGTTTTGAGTAAAATGCATTTTAAAGTTGTGGTCATAGATAGACTTACATTGAAAACTTTTTCTAAATCATGCTGTACAGTAGAAGACCATTATAACATCCATCTGTACAACACAATTCTCTATAAACCGCACTACTTTTCAGAAGTAAACAATAGGTTTTGAAGTTTAAAAAAATCCCTCTGTTTTGCTTTGCAAAAATAAAAATTGTTAGGCAAATTAAATTTTGAAAGTTTTTCATCTTTCCATCTTATTTCAAAGTTTTTAAATTGAAAATTAGTACTCATAGTAAACAGAAAATACCAGATGGCTCTTGAAAATGCAGCTGTTATGCAAACTATGAAGCTAGCAGAAGTGCAGGATTTTGATTGTGAAACATATTTATTTTTGAATAACTGATTGTAATATTGGTGCTTTAATACTCATTGCAGATAAAACTCATTCTGAAGTGCTAATATATAGATATGTTCTGAATATTAGTTTCAAAATTTGTGAAATGATCTTTATATAAACGCAAAAGCTCTGGTCCCAAAGTGTGCGTTATAAGTCTTCTATTGTATTAGCAATGCCTACCAGGGCTACTAGTACTACTATCTCTTGCTCCAAGACAGAGCTGTTCCTTGTACTGGTTCTCTCCAATTTTTTACTTTTGGCACTTACATCCCTTTGCTTCTCACCATGGGTGCCACTCTAAAAATTGGCCAGGACTGAAAAGCGCGTGGCTCCGTTTCGCGACACATAAATGTTAGCGCTTAGTTTGTTTGATGTTTTAGACATATATAATGCTAATTTTTGATGCTGTAACTATATAGTAAAACCAAATTGTAAGATTAAGTAAAAATTAAAACCTAAATAAAAAAATAACGTATCATTGTCCAAGATTTTTAGGAGGTAAAAGCAGAAAAAGAACTTAATAATAAAATACAATAAAAAAAACTTACTATTTGCTACTGCAGAAAAAAAGCTTCAGATTTTATAGTTCATGTTACATAAATAGTTCATATTTCATACAAAAAAATAGTAATTAAAAAAAATTCAGGTATGAGATTCTTGGCTATAAGATGCATTGTGATAAAAACTTTAATAAAATTTTCCAGATTAAGATAAGAATGGTTGAAATCAACAGATTGAGTGACTTATTTAATTATTTTTTGGGAGAAAAACAAAAAAAAAAAAAACAGCTTATCTTTTTAATTTTAGCAGATGGGCCAGTTTTTTGTCCTCAGCAGAATAAGACCTTTTTTGAGAGTGAAAGATTCAAAAGTAAAGATTTGTTTCATCTATAAAAATCATTTTGAACATGGAAAAAAAAGTCCGATGGCCGAAATTTTGAAAAGACGGAATTCCGTCCCTTGGACGGAAGTGTGGCAACCATGCTTCTCACTGTCTCATATGTGGTTTTGATAGGATGATGTCACATTTACTGAAAAACTAACTTATTCCTATTCCATATAAAATTATAGATTGGACCTAATAAAATTTCAAACTTATACACAATATTTTTAATTTTTATTAGCTGGTCAGCCTGCGGTTCTTTTTAAATGGAGCCAAGATATAATAACTGATTGTCATGACAGTCACTCAATTTTGATGCGCCAATGAAGATAGTGGTTTAGGCAACAACTACTGGGGTCATTCCTCCTGTTCTAATGTGTCGAGCAATAATAATAACTTTCTTACTTATTATTTTGATGGCTTTTATTAACACTCATACAATTTTATGCATAAACAAAACACTGGAAATTAAATCACAATGCAGCTAACAGCGACTTTGCCAGGTACTGGATATCTGGTGTCCTTTGTCTGTCAAGAGATATCCTGCACACAATTTGCTAGTTTCTACCAAAAGAAGTTCAAAAGCCCTATGGTCCACACAACTTTTTTTTTTATATGTAAATAGCATGAATTTTGCCATAAAACTGAAAATAACACAACTACAAATGTGATGATCAGCCACAGGCTCTGGGCCTGGCTAGACTGACCCTAATTAGTTTATTAGTCTCCAATAAAGATCAATAGTTTTCTTAAAGCTATCTATTCCCTTGCTCATTACAGTTTCTTCCGGTAAGCTTATTCCAAGAGCTCATAATTCTACTAAAGTATTGCAGTTCCACTAAAGAAGTGCAGGAGCTTAGCTCCTGTGATCTTCTATGCAAATAAAGTCCTGGCTTTAAGCTACATATTTATTCTTTTTAGATAATCGCTGTCAAAAAGCAATATATTAAACATATGCTTTATATCATTTCTTTAATACATTTAAACATAATTCAATATTTACAAAACCTCGGCATATACTTTAATAATGCTGTATACAAAATGAAACATCACAATATTCTGTTTATTTGAAATATCCTTCTCCTTCACTTTCCATGCATTAAGTTGTGGTGTGTGGGTGTAGAGGACATATTTGTACAACACAGTTATCTAAGTACAAAATATACTTTAAGCATTAAACTTTTATCAATGTTCCATGATTGGAATTCAAAAACCATTATTCTCTGAAACATGAATGCTAAACTCATGAACCTGAAATGTTCAAACACGACATACTAGTAAGTTTATGGCCTTTTCCAGAATAGCAGAATGTTGTTATTGTAAAAAAAAACTTGATATATTTTCAGGGGCTTATATGATTGCTTTTTGCCCCGAAAAGAATGTTATAAGTGATGATGAAGAGTTTATATGGAAATTAGATGAAAGGAAAGGTTACAGATGACACTATATCTCATTCATGCACAGTGAAAATCAATTTTTGTATTCACAATACAATAATATAAATATTTAACATGAAGACTAGTTTTTAAATACTTATCATATTATTATGTAAGAAATTTAATCTATCCATTATGATTTCAGGTAGCTTAAATATGGTTGAAAAGTAAAATTGCAATGTAATTTAATGTACTAGTACCTGAAACCAGTAGGGATAGTGCCTAACCACGGATTGTATGGAATTTTCAAACTTCCAGATCAGACGAATCTATGTGAATAACGGGGAAAAGTAAGAATTTGATGCGCGTATTGCGCTCATTCGAATAAGACTCTGCTTCTGCAAAAACTGACATTGCTAAAAATAATAGATTTGTCCATTTCCGGCTGTAAAATGGATGTTTGTCTTTCCATACCAGGGCCCAATACAGGCTGATTTTGCTACCGTTTTTCGGTACCTTCACAAAAATCTTGTTTTGAAATCGGTACTTTCACAAAAATCAAGTAATAAAATCAATAGCTTCACAAAAACATCGAAAATTTCACAAAAATTATTTTAAAATATAAAATTTGTTTATCTGTTTAAAACAAAATATACTCATAAAATAAAATTATAAGCAGGTTTATATGAACAATCGCTTAAATAGAAACCTTTTTGTAGTATTTTAACTAATTTTTAGCTGTTTCTCACCAAAGTGTATTTATGCAATATTATCGCAATCTTTATACATCTGTTTTGAGGAACCGTTTTTCTAATAATTTCCTATATTGTACGCAGTACATAGACCATTAAGCTGAAATTACGATGGTACTTTTCGTACTTCTTAGGTTTTTAGCTCCCCCCCCCCCAAAAAAAAGAAACCTGTTTAAAATAATACTAGATGACATTTCCACTTTTAGAACTAAAATTTCACTTGTTCCACTACTTCTTTTACAAAAATTAGGATACGTCTAAAATTTCACAAAAACAATGCTTATAAAAAAACTTTCACAAAAATAGAATGATGCAATACTTTCACAAAAATAGGTAGTGAGAAAAAAATCCTGGATTGGCCCTGCATACAATCCGTGGTCAGACAGTATGTGCATCTGATAGCTTCAGGATGCAACTCGAAATGCCCAAACATTTAATGTGCTTTGAATAATTTTAAAACATACTAACATAAAGTAATATGTTTATTTAATGAAAAATTGCATTTCAATAATTCACAACTCAACCTCAATACAAAATTTGCATCATGCTATAGCAACAGCACACAGTAGGAATGCTTATATTAATTTGGGTTTACATTCGCAACAAAAAACGTTTTAAATTCAAAACAAAAGCATATTTTTGCTGCATGAATAATGCACATGTATTGCAGTCTTCTCCACAGTACTAAAATGTGTCAAATGTGGTTTCAATTATTTCCTTACAACCTTCCGATATAATTTTTTATAAATATGAGGAAATTCTTATCATTTGAACAAGCAAGAAAGCTTCAATACACTCTGATATTTTCCACAATAAACCTCAAGAATATAAGGGAAAAAAGATAAATTTTAACTGTCTCTCAGCAATGATTTTCCTTGATATCTATTTTAAACTGAGGTGATAGATTTCAATTTTTCCACTTTTAAATGCATTTTTTAAGAAATAGCATAATAATTAAATCGAAATAGCATTGCAGATGTATTAATTTCACGAAATATCACATAAAGAAACATATCAATTAATTACTCACAATAAAAAGTAGCAACTGTTAACGAATGAACTTCAGTTATGAATACATTATTTTGTTACACGTTTAACAAGGAATGTTACTCACAACAGAAATTATTTCTCAGTTCATATTTCATGAGGTTATCTAACCTCAACAGCGTTTTCTGAGAACAAATACTTCTTCGTGAACTATTAATTACAAAAAACGGGTTCAAAATTTTAATCATCGCTAAAATTTTTCAAAATTTCTGACCACAACACGGAACGACGGAACTCACACATGATCGTAAGATAAATTAAAAACGCATAGCGCCATCTCGTGAGGAATGTGAGAACCAAACGGAAATTTCGACGTAAGGCAGGAAAAATTGAGCTGATTATTTTACCTGATGTTTTTCCCAACAGGTTCCGTCTTCGATGGGAGCTGGCGGGGAACTAATCGGAGAAAGGGGCGAGAAGAATATTTTAAGAGAATGATGGGGATGATGAAGTTTCCTTTCTCTGCGCATTGGTTGACAGAGCAAATGGAATACGGCTTGGTCAAGGACGATGCTAGTGGGTCACTCACTTATTAGCCTACTGAGCCTCAGGAAAACTGGTTTAACATATAAGTTCTTTCGCTCTCGAGAGAAAAGACGCGGTAATGAAATTGACGTCAGATGAGATGATGGGACAAGTCTGTGTGGAATTTGGTGGTGAGGAGGAGGAGCGATGGGAATTCCAGCGGAGAAACAAATAGATAAAGAAATAATTGTCCCCATGGAAATATGAGATCATTTTGACACATGCCAAAATTTTTCTAGCTTGGCGAATTCTGAATGACGATTTGGAAAATTTAAATACAATTTATCTCTTTGTTTTTATGTCTTTTTTAAGGATGCCTTTTGTCTTTTATTAGGTGTAGACAGAGCTGAATTTCAAACAAAAAAAAAAAAAAATGAAGGAGCCCAAAAATAGTTCCCAAAACCTAATTTTACTCGTAAATAGCCGGCATTTTTCGTTTAAAATGTTACAGTTTGCCCAAAATTGCAAAAAAAAAAGTCCCTATGTAAATTAAGCAAGCATCAGATAAATATATGTATACTTGCACTTCTTTTTCCCTTAGACAGGCAAAAAAAAAAAAAATGGAGTTTCTTGCGGTAAATTGAGAATTTTTCCTCTTCTTAAAATTTAGCTTCAAGACACTCCTGATTAAAACATAAAAACTGGGCCTCCCTTTCGCTTTTTCCCTCTTCAGGCTCGTTATTTGGGTCACCGGGGGGGAGGGGAGGCGTCAGTTGGATTTTAAAACATTTTGTATTCATGCCTTTTTTTTTCTTTTTTTAACCAAAAATTTCGGAAATTTTTGAAATGACGGGCCTTTCTCTCTCTTTTAAGCATTTAATTGTTGACAATTCAAAATCTACCATCCCTTTTCTGGGGTCTTTAACCGGCCAGTCATTTAGGGATGTCAGAGGGGGGGGGGAGCACAATTGACAGTCCCCTGGTTTTGATAAGTCAATGCATTTACAAACATGTGGTTTGTGGACGTAGTTTTTCTAGTCTTTCGAAAAATAAGCATTAAGAATGTGCTCTTTGCAGCTAATCCCTCCAGTCTGGAATACTTTGAAATGACGGGCCTTATCATTAATATTTTCCAAATAACATGGCATGCTACACCCTTCAGCAGTCTTTTATATATATACACTTGAAAAACATTGATAACCAGAACGCCAAACCAGGGTCGCCGAGAGCCAAGGTGGGCACCCCTCCCCCATGAAAGTTATAATACCCCAATAGAGAAGTTGCAACCTATTAAATGTTCATATTTTGGCTATTGGATATTGTTAATTGACCCTCAAAACTAAAAAATTCACTATCGAAAAATTTTAAAACACCGTGATTGATTTTTAATGAATTTTTAAAAATCCACGCGCAAAAGTGCGCTCTTCTGAAACGTCAAGAGCCTACGTCACAGGGCGCTAATGGGCAGCCTTCCGCCGAAGATCCCTTGTTTTCGCTAGGGACATTTTGAGCGCGCTGATATTTTTATTTTTTAGAAATTCAATAATCCTTTTGAACACACTATGGAGGCCGGATTCGTTAAAGCACAGTCTAAATAATCTTCCTCAAGAAACATCAATGATGATATTCGAATATTTCCGAGAGGATGAGAGGTTTAATGTTCCAGAAACGCGAGAAGTTAAATGCGAGGAGATAAGCCTTTTACGTTTCGTCTTCGAAGTCGAATGCACGTCCTTCGGCTTCTCCCCTATCGGAAGAGCGCATGACGTCACTTCCTATGCCATTTGACGTCACAAGCGCTGGAACTTTAAAAATTAATTTAAAAAAAACTACTTATAGTATCGCAAAATTGTTTTCACCTATGATGTTCATACATGTTACTCTATCATATAAAAATAAAATTGAAAAATCGAAAACTTCCCTATTCCGAGCCTGCTGGGCCTGGCCCCTACTTTCCGTTTCGCCTGACGTGATCTCTCGTCGGCCCTACGCTAAACCATCAGCCAGAAGCATCTCACGAATTCCCCTTCCTTCCCCTCGAAAAGTTGATTGAAAAGAATTTAACGTAAGAGGAAAAAATTGCCAAACATTGTTTCGTGGTGGGGGTGGGGGGAGGGGGAAACCTAAAATGTCTATCGGTATATGTGAAAGAAATTGCGCAAAAAATGAAAGAAGGTGCCAAAGCCTGGTGCGGCGCTTAGGTTGTTAATGAATGATGATGATAAGAGGTGCCTTTTATAGAACCTCTTATCTATTCGTAATGCATTTAATTAAGTTTTCCATTTGATACAAAACAGTCCATAGGAGTGTCTTATATCTAATGGGTCTATAGACCCCCCGAATACGTCATCTATAAAAATATACCTGCTATTAAAAAAAAAAAAAAAGATGTTTGCAGATTTTGAAGTACCGTAAAACGGGGCTACTGGAGCCTCCAAGGGTACTTGAACCCATGAGAAAAAAGTGTTTAAAATCCGTCCTGGTCCTATAAAACTCAATGTATAGACTTAAAAAACCTTCTCCATGACCGGTAACAGTACTAGGCAGAGGCTGGTGCATGAAACAAAGTTTCTGCTATTCCCGCTTTTTTCTGATTGAGGTTATGATTACAAGTTGTCTAAACAGTTGTTTTTAGTGTCTGCAAACTTTCACTTGTAAGTTCATGGAAACATCTGATATAATCAATGAAAATATAGTTTTATTTTTGCATTCTATTTTCTAATAAAACAACAGTGTTTTAAGGTTATAGTTATATAATTAACACAGTAATTAATATAAGTTTGTAAAAGTGGACTGGTTTCCTTAAAATGGGGCTACTTGAACCCAGCGTTCAAGCAGCCTCAGACCACATTTCATCACTAAATTAGGTTAAGTAAGCTTTGTAATCTTTAAAAAAAAAAGAAGTTAGTTACTATTTATACCCTTTATTTGTGCAGATCTGGGGATAAAAAGGGTCCGAAAGTAAAAGAGAACCCCTTGAGGTAGGAAAAAATGCGGATTATTAAGAGGAAAAATTACAAGTGTGTCCAGATTCAATTAATTCCGGAAAAATGTCTTAGAGAGTGGTATCAGTCATTTTAACTTAAGTATATCAACTCTAAAAAGGAAATTAAAAGATCATTCACAAAACAAGCCTGGGCATCCTCTAGTATTTAGCAGCGAGGAAGAACAGGTATTAATATCAGAGAAAATAAATCCACCAAGCCATCAAAGAGAGGAGTTTTCATTCTTTCTAAGGTTTAAATCATGAGCATTTCAATTGGTTTTAGATGTATTTAGATTATATTTCTGTTTGAGAAATTATGTTTGCAAACTGGTAGCTACCAGTTTGTTTGGCACTCTTGGCTTCCTTAAGAGGTTTTCCATCTCCAGCTCAGTCACTTTCCTATGCCGGGCTGATGAGTGCTAATAAGCACGAAACTGCAGTCCTCGGCTGGAAATGACTGAGCTGGCGGTGTTAGATGAGTAGTTCAGTACAATATATTTCAGCTGTGTATAACTAACAAATATTACTTCCTTCTTCAATGCACAAAAAGTAAAAAAATTGCTTTAGATCATACAAAAAAGATTTAAGAAATGTCAGTTTTCTAGTCAGGACAAGGACATTTCCGTTAGAAAAGGCTTATTAATCTACAATCATGAAAGAAGGCGCTGAATGCAATTAATTAAGGGTAAAACTATGCCTTACTACATGCTTTTGCAATATCAAATAAATAAATAAATAAATAAATTTATCAACATAAAAATAAACGGATAAAGTCAGGAACCAAACTGTCAATCGTTTTGAAAATCACCCAACTAACGGACGAAAATATTTTTACGTTAGTCAGAAAATTTAAAGACTATTATTAACCTTTTGTATAGAAACGAACTGATGTGTGCATCACATGACTTCTTTTTACTCCAATTTAATGTAATTTCCCCATTATCCCATTATTAGCAATTTTAATATGATTCAATAGTTTACTCTCTAAATATCACCATCAATGGCCAAATTAAAACCAGATTAAAAAAAAATAATTTAAAAAAATCGCCAAATTTGTCGCTAAGTTGGCGACAAAACTTGGCGACCGAAAGACTGGCGATATATCGCCAAGTGTCGTCTAAATTATAGCACCACTTGAGTTTACATCGAAATTAACCATGATTTCCCCCACAAAGGGGCAAAAGACCCCTTTTGGAGCATACGAATGCAACCAA
Source organism: Uloborus diversus (assembly GCF_026930045.1). NCBI lineage: Eukaryota > Metazoa > Arthropoda > Arachnida > Araneae > Uloboridae > Uloborus > Uloborus diversus. Next base: position 155,723,440 of record NC_072739.1, read on the forward strand.
AAAGGAAGGTGCACAACTAGACCCCAAAAGGAGTCTACGTATCAAATTTCAACTTTCCTAGGACATTCCGTTCTTGAATTATGCGACATACATACACACATACGCATATACATACGTACATACAGACGTCACGAGAAAACTCGTAATTAACTCGGGGATCGTCAAAATGGATATTTCGGGTGTCAGTACGTTCCTAGGCACTTATCCACGTGTGGTCGGGTTGAAAAAAAAGCTCAACATTCATTTGGGGGTGAGCAAAATGGAAATTAAGGCCGATTTTTGAGTGAAATTTTTTTTGCGAATACAGTACTTCCTTTTTTGTAAAAGGAAGTAAAAATGGTAGAAGCAACATATATATGGATTAAAAATGCAAATTGAGGATTAACATTGTTTCAAGTGAAGTGTAAAGTGTTTAAATCAATGACCAAAAATCTTCCAATATTAAAAACCAGGTAATTCCATCCAGAACTAAACGAGCCTACTTTCCTGCATACTAACATTGCTTTTCGAGAATCTGATTAATATTCTCTTTATTCGCTACGACTGCAAATAATGTCAAACATACCTTTTCAACATTTAAAGCTGATTTCTAAGGACAAAATATGCCTCTCTTATTTGATGAAATAGATACGCAAAAAGTAAATAAATGAACAAATAAAGAAGTAGTGCTTTTTCAACAATGCAGCAAAATATATTTTTTCCTTAAAAACATTCTATAATCGTTTTCAGAAAAAAAGAAACAAGCACAGATTAAACGATTAAAATAAATAAATTTAATGAAAAAAAAATCGTTAGTAGCTTTTTCATTTGAAAAAAAAAAAAAAAAAGATAGCACCTCGAATTTCCTTTTCCCCTGTTGCCAAAATTTAAAAAACAAAAGGATATACTTTGAAAAATAAATTAAGAAACAATAAAATGTCCTTTTTAAATAAATAATTTAAAGAAATCTGTTCAACGACTTAGATAGTTCAGCTATTAATCCAACAATAGGTCCAGCCAATAAGATTCAACCTTGTATAAGTCGACTTCGAATGATACATAAGAAACGGATACATATTTGTCTCGAAGTTTTAAATACTCTGGGTTAACATATCTTAGGAAAAGTAACTTGGGGCCCAATTATGGGCCTTTGGAATTCCGCGTAACATGGGGTCAGAGCAGGGGGCTGCGAGGGGTTCTTTATCAGGAACATAGTAGAAGAAAAAAAGAAACTGGATCACGTGAATTCCTTTCCTTGCCACATAACGCTTTTCTCGTTGGAAAACTGGAACATTTATTAGACAATTTAATAATTCTTTCCCCAACCGCGGCATTCAACAAATGTTTCTAAGTTACGAATAACGATGTAATTACCAAAAGTTTAATATATAGTGGCCAAGAACGCCCCGAACTTAAATTTTTGGGAGGGGGAGGGGAATTCTCAATTTGACGAACGAAACTCTAATTTTTGCCGCAGGATAAAATGCGGGTACACACTCATAGGTACCTCTAACGAAAAAGGACATTCGGGCATTTAAAAATTTCAACATCGAAATTCTGTCTCCAAATTTGCCGAATCATCAGATGAAATTTGCCGAATAAGAACATTTTTAGGAGGGCATAAGTGTCCTCCCATCAAGATGTCCCAGATTGTAGCTTACATCCAAATTTGGAAAAGAAAAAAATGCCAATGATGCTACTAATTCGAAATATAACAATACAAGAATCGGTCGGAATGTCATAATTAGGTTCAATTAAGACCTGCAGCATGGTTCACTCACAGATTGTAATGAGTATTTCACACCTCACTCTGGACCAGGGTTGCCAGACGTCCCGGATTTCAAGACGTCCCGTATTTTGAGAAATTGTCCCGCGTCCCGGGGAACTTCCATACGGGACGGCTTAGGTCCCGTATTCTAGCTAATAACAATATTTTATAACAGGTGACAGTATTTTAAGGTACAAAAATAAAGTAAAACGAAAAATGTGACTGAACTAATTAGCACCTGTTCCTATCAACGTCGGTATGTATACTGAACTTCGTTCTATTGCTTGATTTATTCTTTGAGTTAGAGTTTCTCCAAAAGTGTACTCACAAATAAACATACCGAGAGGAATCTTTCAAAAGCTATTGAAACATGATTGTTTATCACCTCTTAAAAATACACCTTAACCAGTAATTGCGCTCAACCACAAAAGTATCACCCCCTTCCCTTCCTTTTCACTCTTAGAAGCTTGTCCCGTTTTTACAGTTCTTAAATCTGGCAACCCTGCTCTGGACAGTAAAGGCCAAATGTCAATTTTTGGAACTGGATTTTTTGAATTGATTTACACTACATTATGTGTAACGGTTCTACAGATGTGAAAACGCCTATTCTCTAGCAGGTCTACTTTATGCAATTCAGCATATTTAAATCATGAATCTTTGGCAAAACGCAGCATCTTCAGGTGATTGTATGAAGACATACTTGTTGATAAAGGGTGTCCCAAAGTTAACGCAAGATTTGAATTTGCCGCCATTTTTGCAATAAATGGTTGGCAACCCTGAAAAAAGAACAATTTGACAGCTGAGAGTTTAGGGTAATCAAAAATGGAGCATTATACGATACAATAACGTGCTTCAGTGGCGTAGCTAGACCCGACTTTCGGGGGGGTTACTTCTTTTATATATATATATATATATATATATATATATATATGTATAATCGCTTGGAATTTTTTCCTTTTCTCTTTTTTTTTTGAGAATAACTTTTCGGGGGGGGGGGGGTTGTCCCCAAAACCCCCCCCCCCTTAGCTACGCCTCTGACGTGCTTTCATTATTGAACAATTGTTTCAAAAATAATGAAAGTTGAGGCTGGTCAAGCAGTTACTGTTATTGGCGCTCGGTATCGCAACACGGTAATGCGCGGGTGGTTGTGGGCTTGTTGATATAGACCTTTGAATTCAAATAACCCCGTAAGAAGAAATTTAAAAATGTTAAATCACACGATCTAGGGTGCCAATTCTGATCACCGAAATGAGATAGTACGCGACCAGGAAATGCCTCATGCAGTAATTGAAATGTTTCACTCTCTCTAGCTGTATGGTACAATAACATCCCATTTTCACTAACCCTAAACTCTCAACTGTCAAATTGTTCTTTTTTCATGGCTGCCAACAATTTATGGAAAAAATGGTGGCAAATTCAAATCTTGCGTTAATTTTGGGACACCCTTTATAACCTGGTGTTTACACTATGTTATATAAATAACGGTGATTAAGTCTCGATCGCTTCGAGGAATCGAAGTTCTACCAAGGCCATCAAGAGTCAAGACGGACCCCCTGTCAGTTTGGGCCCCGGATCCACCCTTACCCCCAAAAAAACCTATAAAACTTTTTTTTTTTCGATTCCAAGCCGACTAGACTGACATGGCATCTCGTCGGTCCTGGGTTCCACTGTATTCCTATGCTCAACAAGGAACGGAAATACTGGTTCTTGTCACATTCAAATAGTTAATTTACCAATCTAATTATTTTTCTTTTAATCACAGATTAATTAAGAAGTCAAAGTGATTTGTTTATCTGTTTGAGAAGTCAGACTACATCGCACAAGTCTATGTTGTTTTCAAATAGACAATGAGCGGCGGCAAGAGTGAATAACTCGTTTTTCTGCGGAACTTCCTTTAATAAATCCTTGGTGTAAGAACAGAGGAATGGTATACTGAAAGTACTGGTCCGTCTCACAGATATTTCAATGACATTTAATTGCAAAAATAATTGGAATTTTTTCCGGCAGCGTTTCTGTAATGCGGCTTTGTATCCAATTAGTAAAAATGGTCAAGGTCATAAAGAACATTTTTTTAACGATGGGTTGTGGAACATTTTGAGCGAGGAACGTAAACCTATATTGAATTGTGTTTTGCACTGGACTTCCATCACTTGCATCATATGATATTCTTGGAATAACAATGGAGCTTAATCGCTATGAAAATGAAAATTCATTGAGCTCGTAAACACGAATTTTCACTCTTTCGAAACACTCCGAAGAGCAATACGAGAAACACCTTAAAGCGCCAATCCAGGTTATGGTTGTGACCGAAAGTATACCACTAATGCTGTCTTCTGAAAATACAGGGTGTCCGAAAAGTCTTTAACGCATTTTAGAAAACCATAGAAAAGCAACAAATTGTCAAATAATGTTTCGTCATAAAACTTCATAGTTTCAAGAATTTTTTTATGACATCGTAAAAAAATCAAAAAGAAAAAAGAAAAAGAAAAAAAAAGAAAGTAATGTAATTATAGGTTACCGATATCGCTGTATCGTCACAGTAAGAAACACAGGCGTCATGTAAGATGTTGAATCTTTTTTTTTTTTTTTTTTTTTTGAGCAATCACGATTGCTTACTGTTCTCATTTGACAGTCCTTGATGTTGTGGTTCCTTTTTCAGCTTGGACCAGGGCCTTATGCAGCACCACCGTCCACCGACGACGGCGGTCCTGAGCACTGTCCCCTGGAATCCACTTCTGCTGGGTGGTGGCGTCCATGTCCTACAAACGCATGCTCATACACACTCGTCTACGCGCGCGCGCCTTTACACGCATACACACGCCTACGTGCACACACGTAAGCCTACACACACACACACACACACACACACACACACAACTATACACACGTAACCACCCAGGAGGAAGGACATGCTTGGGAGGGGGGAACCATTTCTGGAAACAATAACTCTAATCAGTAGGGTCTTGTCGCAACTCGCGATTGCGAAAAACATAATTTGAATTCAAAGTTTCAGAATTCAAATTAGAGTTGATTGGAGGAAGTGAGTCACATGTCTTTTTTTTTTTTTGAGCAATCACGATTGCTTATTGTTCTCACTTGATCGTCTTTGAGGTTCGGTTCCTTTTTCAGCTTGGACCAGGGGCCTCTGTAGCACCACAGCCCACCGGCCTCTGAGGCGCGGCTCCTGTGGTCCTGAGCACTCTCCGCCAGAATCCGCTTCTCCTTGGCGGTGGCGTCCATGTCCATATGCACGCGGCTTTACACACATACACACACGCCTACGTGCATACAAACAAGCCTGCACACCCACACGGTAATGGGTCAAAACTTCGCGGCCGAAACTTCGCCGAACAATATTTCGCGGCCAAAACTTCGTGTGGACAAAACTTCGCGCAGTCAAATTTTCGTGCGTACAAAACTTTGCACAAACAAAACTTCGCGCAGTCAAAATTTCGTGCGTACAAAACTTTGCATAAACAAAACTTCGTGCGTGTATTATTTTTCGTTTCTCAAATAAAACTTCTTAAAATTAAATTATTTTGGTTTCAATGCGAAAAAAATCTTTAAATTACATATAATTGACGCTCGTTATAACGATCTCACATTATAAAGACCTTTCCATTATAACGACTAGTGGTAAAAGTCCCAACTTTATCCCTATATACTCTACGCTAAAATTTATTTAAGATTACTTTTTGCTAAAAAAAACCTCAAATTTCTAAAAATTCATCTCTCTTGTGGCAGTTTTTAACTTTAAATTTTATTTTTATTCTTTTTTTTTTCATGAATCTTTATATCATAGAACATCTCCGCATAATTAGGATTTAAAATTTCGAAAAAAAAAAATTCAATCAATAAATTTCTTGCTCGAATGGGAAGGCGAGCAAATTATGGTTAACACCGGGAAAAGCAAGTTGGGAGGGAAGGGGGGGGGGGGTGGCTTCTGAATTTTACTGACAAATTTTAAAAAACTAATTTTAAAATGGGATTAGGAATAAATGATGAAAAAAATTAAAATAAAATACAAAATTTTTAACCATTAAAATTTTTTCCGTTAGGCAGCTATAGAATATTAAATCGTTATTATAAAATCATTGAATCGTTTTTGGAAACGTGATCAATTAATCTTAATTTAAGCTTCAAATTTATATCATTTATTACTTCATTAACTTGCTATACTTAAATTCATTTAGGATTTACACAATTAACTTGCAATCAAGTTAATTCATTATGAAAAAGTAGTTTTTTATATAGTGTGTGTCCATTGCGTTCCTGAAAATCATTGAACAATGCCCCCCCCCCCCGCCAAAAAAAGACACATTTTTACTTGTTTGCTAAGTTTACTATGATATGTTTATGGAAGTTCATTGTTATGAATTCGCGAAGTTCTACCCACGCAAAGTTATGAATCTGCGAAGATCTGTCCACGTGAAGTTTTGACCACTCAAAGTTTTGTCCACACTAAGTTTTGACCACGCAAAGTAATGGATAGGCGAAGTTTTGACCTTAGATGCACGGTTTGGGGTCAAAACTTTGCGACGAAAACTTCGCCAATCCATTACTTCGAGCGGTCAAAACTTCGCGTGGTCAAAACTTTGCGTGGAGAAAACTTCGCGCAGCCAAAACTTCGCGTAGACAAAACTTCGTCGATTCTTAACTTCGCTTGCCTAAAACTTTGCCGATCTATAACTTCGCCAATACAGGTCTTCGCGTGGATAGAACTTCGCGCATTCATGTGACAATGAACTTCCATGAACATGTCATATAAACTTTGCAAACAAGTGAGAATGTGCCTTTTTGGGGGGAGGGGGGGGGTATTGTTCAGTGATTTCCAGGAATCAAGGTCATTTCAGATTGCAAAAATGTTCTACTAGGAAAAATACCGGAAATTGTTTTTGCTGAATTCGGTCGCTATATTGGATTAAGCAATACAGAAAGGTCGTTATACCGAAAGCAAATCAACATAGGTTATGTAGGGATAAAGTTGTGACTTTTACCACTAGTCGTTATAACAGAATGGTCCTTGTATCGTGTGGTCGTTATAACAAACGTCGACTGTATATGTAATTTAAAGATTTTTTTTTTCACATTAAAACTAAAATAATTTTAATTTTAAAAAGGATTATTTTAGATGCGAAAAGTAATACAGCGCGAAGTTTTGTTTGTGCAAAGTTTTGTACGCACGAAATTTTGACTGCCTGAAGTTTTGTTCAGGCGAAGGTTTGACCGCGCGAAGTTTTGTCCATGCGAAGATTTGGCCGCGAAGTATTGTCCAGTGAAGTTTCGGCCGTGTAGTTTTAACCCATTACCCTGGACCCTAGTCTGAACTGGTGCCGTTACCCTACTTATTTTATTTAATACTTTTTAGCGCAAACCAAGATTATAGAAATAGTCTTTAGAATTTAAAAAAAAAAAAAACATTTTTTTATATTTTATTAAATTCATTCATTTACTTACTGTATCCTTTTGGAACGGTTAACAACATATAAAATTATTCTACGTACTACTTTCGAAGACGATATTTTTAATTTTTTTGCTGCTGACCACGAAAAAGGTTGGGTGGGAATGGGGTGGTTTCCTTCAGTTAAAATTACTACTTTTAGTCATTGAAATGGATAGAATGAGCAAAAAAATTAACATGGACACAGAAAATACTTTCATTTTCCCAACAGATTTTTTTTTAAATTAATTTTTTAAAATGTCCGATTTTTCAAACAAGGCGTGGTCTTGATGACGTCATAAATGATGCACCTTGTCGCATCTTTCTACTACGTTTCCACGTTATGATAATCAAGCAGCGAATTAAAATTGCGCTCTACGCTTGCTATCAACCATATCGTTGCCAATACATGTGAGTAAAGATGCGAATTACATATTTTGCACTGTGAATGGCAACACAGAATGGCATTTCATCATTTATGACGTCATCGGCAGAAGCCGTAAACAATGAAAGCGCTCTGATTTAAGTAATTTTTAAAAAATATTAAACGTAAACAAATTTATCAAAAAATGGTCAGATCCTATGTTTCTAAGCATGCTCTTTGAGAAAAAAAACTTTTAAAATTTTGGAAACGACCTCATTCGTCCGCACGTCAGGCAAGAAAAACTCATCCACGTGTCATGAACGAAGAGAAACATAATGCGCTAATTATTGCATAATATATTAAGTAATACTTCAAGTGACCATTTTGGGCTGACCATGACTGAATATTCCAAACGGGGTCTATGGGTCTCGGGCACGGGGTTTGTCCGTCGCATCCGATCGCAAGGGTCAAGGCCTCGTCCGTTTTCTGCGGCCTTGGTCCAGTGAGCTAATCCTTACGCAACGCAGACGAAAACGTAATCTTCGGTCATGCGGTTACGCTCACTTTTGTTTCGGGCCTCAGGGCTCACTTAAACCCTTCTTGTGGCAGGTTTAGAGAGAACTCTTGAAATCTCAATCTTTCTTTCTTCTTCTTTTTTATGCTTCTTACATTTATTTATATACAGTAGGCGCCGCTTAATGTGATCACGGTTAATGTTATCATTCGCTTAATGTTATCAGAATCACGAAGTCCCGGAACACTTGTATGTAAACACACGTTAAAAAAGTCGGATATTGTAATCGGCGTTTTCGTATATTGTTATCACTTTTTCTTAAAATTTCAATTTTTTCCCCGTTTTTGTTCCTCAACTAACAAAAATACATAGGCAAACCCTTGCGAGACTAACTTTCTGTGTAGCATTTTGTGGTTTTCAATAGCAGTTCAAAATTTTTCTAGGAATGAAGATACAGAAAGTTCGCCCCCAGTGACCAGACTCCCCCTAAGAAAACGTTCTTTTGCACCTAAAAAAATTCAGTCGCTGGACATGTAGCAGGCATTGATGTAGGATGATGTAGGACCTCCATTGTTGCCATTACTTTGTAAACTGTTAAAGAATTGTGTCGAGATTGAAAACAAAGCGAAATTAGATTAAAATTTAAACAACAAGCAAAACCATGCTGGAAAAGATAGAAAAGCTGAATGTGCTTTGAAACTGGTTTACGAATGTCAGGGAAAACGGTCATATTTTACTTCACCTATTACTATGTGATTAAAAATTGCATAATTTAGCTTTAACTTTTTATAATTCAGATATTTCCATTCTGTTTATTTAATAATTTATAATTTAAAACTGCGTTCAGTTGAGTCATTGTGATTTTAATTTGAGGTTGCCAAACTAAATGCGCCTTAATTGGAAAAAAAATCATTATTTTGTGTCTCTTGGATTTTTTCGGTTATTGTTATCAGTCGGTTATTGTTATCAAATTGTATTTGTCCCAAAGTGATCACATTAAGCGGCGTCTACTGTACCTTTGATTCATATTTTTTTCAAGTTAAAGCAATATGTATACAGTACTTCCAGTACGTTGTTTTTTTAACAAGAAAAAAAAAAAAGGAAAAGCTTCAAAAGAGAGATTTTGAAGTACTTGGATTATTTGCAAAGTTTGAAAAGTTTTTAACTTTGTATTTAGACGCAACCGCGGAGAAGAGATCTCGATGATAACGATACAGTTGGAATCGGAATCGAATATCGTCAGTTCCAAGAAGTTCTATTCGATTAAACGGGGTATTTGAATAAGCGGGGAAATTTTCTTTCCCTTTCTAAATTGACAACATTAATCTTATCAACAGCTATATAAAGGAATAACATATGTTACTGGCAAAAAGTTTCAAAATAAGTTAAATAAACAGCAAAATAGTTTAATAATTAGCATTTATATTACAAATACGTATGGAAATTACAAAAAGTAACTTTCAACTTTAGTTACGAAATCTGTTTTGATGTCTTTTTTTCCGTCATTCTTTTTTGAAAAATTCCATAATAGTGGATTGCTTGCTCAAGATCTTTGGAAATATATTTCTGACTCTCTTTTCTCCCTCCTTGTCTACCGTGTTTTACATTTAACATTTATCAATTTACTAGCTGTACCCGACGCGCGTTGCCACGCCAACAAAAAAATACATCATTATACTGATTTTCATGACAATCGGTTGAACGGGGCAGAAGTTGCTACTCTGCAGTGCCACCTGGTGGCGAGTGGCTTCAATGAGCATATTATGCACCTTCTCCGTGGAAAAATACATATATATATATAGCAATTTTCATAATAATCGGTCCAGGTATCAAGTGAAGCCGTGACTCTACTCAAATTTTGTACTCACGCAGTTTGCAAGATCGCTAAAAATATCAAATAGAAAAAGTTTTAAATCCCCCCGTTGCATGAAAAGCCATAAAACAATAAAGAAAGAATTTATTTGTTCAAACTCAAGAAAAATGGCAACAGCTAACTTCTTATCAATGAGATCTTTCACGCGAATTAATTTTATTCGTATTTATCCAATGGATTGTGACTTAAATTGGAATAGAAAAGGAACTATCGATTGGATTTTTTTCGAACTGGTCTATAAACATTACCAGTACCAAAAATAACAAACGGTGAAAGTTTCAGCCAAATCTGCCGGGTAGATTTTGAGTTCATGGATGACATACAGACAAACATTCATTTTTATATATAAAGATTATCGTCTGAGATGTGTATATGTCTCTTTGTGTCATATAATTTAATTATCGACTGCGTTATTTATTTCATTGATTTATTTTTTGCCAAAGACAAAAGAAATTCGGTAAAGCGTTGAAAATGTTTTGATAGAATATGAATGTTTTCTCTAAGTTACCGCCCTATAAACTGGTGCTAATTCTATATTATCACGAAACTGCAGTCCTCGACTGAAATGACTGAGCTGGCGGTGTATTTAAATATGAATGTTTTTTTTTCTAGCCCATAGTCGGAGAAAATATTAATTGTTCTTACCTATAATTTAGATCCAATTTATTCAAAAATGTTCTCAACAAAAATATTTGCGAAAGCTGATCAGTATTATTCGATTATCCGGGGAAATAATTCGATTTAGTGGGCATTTTTAATATTGCGTCCACGGGGAAATATTCGGTTCTGGGAGATTTTATTCGCAAAGCGGTTTTTCGTTTATCCGTTACCCAATTAAGCGGGACCGATAGTATCTCGATGCAGAGCTCGAAGGCCTTAAATAATAACAGAATAGCCCAATCTACTGCCCGCGGGCCCGATATAACTCCGTAAAACCGATTCATGTGGCCCGTTGCTACGTTCAATGTTCCGAACAGAAAAAAAAAAATTTTTTAAACCTTTCAAAATAACAGATGGTTTACATTCTATATTACGAATTATTGTTAGGAATTTGAAGCCTAATAATTAAAAATTGGTTTTTAAAAAACTGACGGAAACTTCGTATCAATGAAATAAGCATGTAGTAATAACAACAGTTATTAGTTGATAAATTTCCTTTCCTTTTCTGCGTTTTTCTATGTTATCTTTTTAATAAGATTTAAATATATTTTAGTTTTATACGCGTTGTGGCCGGACGAGATTCATCTTAGTAATCAGGTGCGGCCCTCAGTGGCGCACAGAAGGAGAGGGTCCAGGGGGTCCGGACCCCTCTCATGGACCTTGAGTTTTGTTAATTGAGTATAATCCTGTATATGTAATACGTAAAATTATTACAAGCAAAGGTAACAATAATTACAGATAAAAAAAATGAAATATATATATATATATATATATATATATTATTTTCTCTCTATCTTCCCCAACAAATTCGAACTGTATGTAAACATAATTTGTTCTAGAATGATGATTTTGTTTCGCTGTTTTTATTTTTAACTGAAAAAAGTAAATATAGTGGCTCCCAAAAGTGTTCCTATACCTACGACTTTCAATGAAATAGGACCCTATCCATTGGTTAGAAATAATATTTCGAAATAGGTATTTAATGATAAGATCTATGATCAATTCTCAACAAAACTACATGAATGTTTTTAAAAAATATTAAAGCTTAATTTTTTGAAATCAAAAACCAAAAAGTGCCGGAAATTTAATCTCACAAAAGTCTTCGTACACTTTAAAAAATATCTATATATTGTTGAATAATCTAACTTTTTATTAAGTTATTATTTAGTAGAATATCATGCAACATCAACAACACCTTTAAAACTTCTAGGAATAGGTTACATTCTTTTTTTGAGCAATCACGATTGCTTATTGCTTTCATTTGACTGTTTTGATGTCCTATCATTTTATTTTCCCACCGCCATCCTCCGCACCATCACCGTGGACCGGCCGCCTCACGATGCTGCTAATATAGCAAAAATCGTCTCCAGGTTGCTTCAATATCCTACACTTACACGCATACATGCACGCACGTGCAAACAAACACATACACACGCATACATACACCCACACACATACACAAACGCATACATACACCTACACACATACATAAACACATACATACACCTACACACATACACGAACACATACATACACCTACACACATACACAAACACATACACACACGCATACATACAGACACCTACACATACACACACACACGTACACACAACTACCCATGTATGTATGCGTGTGTGTATGTGTAGGTGTCTGTATATATGCGTGTGTGTATGTGTGTAGGTGTATGTGTGTGTATGTGTGTGTGTCTGCGTGTGTAGTTGTGTATGTATGCGCGTGTGTGTAGGACATGGATGCAACCTGGGGACGGCTTTCGCTATAGGAGCAGCATCGTGAGGAGCCGGTCGACGGTGATGGTGCGGAGGGTGGCGCTGGGAAAATAAAATGATAGCACGCCAAAAACAGTCAAATGAAAGCAATAAGCAATCGTGATTGCTAAAAAAAAAACCCATAGGTAAATGCAATATTTTTGTTGTTTAAAAAGAAAATTAGGTGGTTGTCAGATGTTTATAGACATGTCTGCCTCAGTCCCCCCCCCCCCCTCAAACGGTTGAGGGAATACTCCTATTTGAACGAAAAATATTTTGCATAATTTTAGTTCGCGAAATGAAATTATTGATTTGGTAAAACCATCGGCAACAACAAACACCGCACTTTTAACACTATAACATATGCACTTCAAAAACAGTCTCACATAATTTAATTCTGTTATTTATTTTTCTTATGTACAAGGTTGGTCATGTCATTTGGAAAAGAATCTGTTTCAGAAATGTTTTACTATACTTCTCGTTTCATTAAGTATGATTTTTATAGAAGAATGACTATGAAAAAAAAATGAACATAAATATATAAAACTTCATGGTGCACAAAAGCTCCAATACAACTAGGAAAACTTAGTCTTTTCAAACTGGTTACAAGCGCTATCTTGTACTTTTCCCCATTGCAATATTTTGGGGTAAACCGGGACCGCCGCGAATCTTAGAGATCTCTTCCCCTTCTCTCTAAGATTCGCGGCGGCCCCGGGTAAGCGGGGTAGTAAATGGCAAAATATATATATATATATATATATATATATATATATATATATATATATATATACATATATATGTACAGTGAAACTGTGCATATAACAATACTGTTGATAACGATACAGAAAAACCTCTGAAGTTGATCACTTTTTCAGCTACAGAACTAGTCCCATATCATCTTATATGAATCTCTATAAGTTGACCATTTGCTTAAGTTCATCACTAAAGTACTGCACCGCAAGTGGTCAACTTACACAGGAAAAATTTCACGGTATTTTTTTTTTTTTTTGGTTCCGACCAAATTCTTGTTTACATGACATACCAGCTCAGTCATTTCCAGCCAAGGACTGCACTCGTCTGATCTGCCCTAATTCTATATTAGCTACCAGTTTGTTTGGCACTCTAAGCTTCTTTAAGAGGTTTTCCAGCTCAGTTAGTCCTATGCCGGGCTGATGAGTGCTAATAAGCACGAAACTGCTGTCCTCTGCTGGAAATGACTGAGCTGGCGGTGTATGTCATCTATTTCTGCTTTAGCCCTGTCTATTGGGCGGTAATTTAATGAATACAAATTCCTATTTACCCAATGTATTTTCAACGTGTCTATAGCGATATTCAAATTTTGGATGCGTCTATCTATAACGATAATTTTTGCCTTTAAAGCAAAAAAAAAAAAAAAAAAAAAAAAATTCGACTCACCACCTCTTCCAATTTTTAAAACTTACGTCCCAAAGAAGAGAAATCAAATGATGGGAAGAAGGGTTGCAACCAGAATTTTGTTTTGGGGACTCTTTTACCAAGCATATTTATCGAGAATTATTTCCAGCTGCGTAGTCAAATAACTTCATTATTTTCTCTCAATCCTCCGCACCTCCTCCTCCCCCCCCCCCCCTCCAAAAAAAAAAAGACTACCTAAAAATGAAGTTTGGAGGGGTGTCTCTTTTCACTCAGAAATTTGAATTATTTAGTTGATGATAATATATTAAATTGAAATATGCTCCATAAAACCACTCGTGAGAGAATATTTGTTTTTGAATAATTGAATTATTTATTTACTTAATATTATTCCTTTATTTTTCCCTTCTATTTATACCATGGGAAAATTACCTTTTTTTCCGATTAATATGCAATTTAATACAATTGTTACTGTTTATTCATTTTTAACCGACTTCAAAAAGGAGGCGGTTATCAGTTCATACCGTATGTATGTTTTTTTTTTGTTTGTCCACTCATAGCGTCCCACCTAGTGAACCGATTTTAATGATTCTTTTTTTAATGGATAGAGGATGGCTCAACTTAGGTCCCATTACTTCGTTTGACCATATTTGTTCTTTAGAAAAAAAGTTATGGGCAAAAAACAGTAAATTTCCCTATTAAATAATTAAAATGATATTGTAGCGAAGTTCGCACTTTTCATCCGTGGATAACGGTGGCTCAGTGGTAGAATTCTCGTCTCCCACACGAGCGACCCGGGTTCAAATCCCGACTAGGACAAAGTGAATTTTACAAAAATTTCGTTTCTACTGTTTCCCGTATTTTCTCGAATGTTCTATTAATTTCTGTATCTTTTCAAGTTTGGAAAGTTCCAGCACTTTTTCAAGTTGTATATAAGGAGATGTAACGTTCATTCGTGGTTCTGAATAAAGATCTCGAGTTGAGACTAACGAGTATTCGCTTCATTTGGCTTTCACAGTGTCTTCGCTATCTTCATCTACGCGACAAAATGAAATTCATTGTTATAAAAGTTTGGTGCCATATAACTGTAACATTAATAGTAATTGTAATGATAATTTTGAATAAAGGCTTTTCTAAAGCAATACAGTGATATAGAGCCGCACTTCTTACTAGGTAACTTCTTACTTTTACTGAAATATCTACATTTACACTAAAAAGAATGAAATAAAAAAAATTTGAAAAAAAATAGAACCGACTTCAAAATTGCTCTAAAAAGTGAAAAATAATTTTATTCTTTAAACACCATCAATAATACTTTTAAACATAATTTTTGAAGTTGGCGCAAAAACAAAAAGTAAAATCCATTGTAACCATGCTTCGTTCATATTTTTATCAAAAAATCATCCAAACTTAGGAACGGAACATTTATATCGTTACTCAAATATGCTGTCATCAATGCGTAATGCATGTGGTAGTGAAGAAACTGGACGTGGTTAAATTTATACTTGTAGTTGAGTTATGGCTGTGAATGATTTTATCGATCGTTTTTGCGCCAACTTCAAAAATTATGTTTAAAAGTATTATTGATGGTGTTTAAAGAATAAAATTATTTTTCACTTTTTAGAGCAATTTTGAAGTCGGTTCTATTTTTTTTCAAAATTTTGTTGAATTCGATTACTTTTATCTTACTAATATTATATATGCGAAAGTTTGTCTGTATGGATGTATGGATGGATGTTTGTTACTCTTTCACGCAAAAACTACTGAACGGATTTTGATGAAACTTTACAATAATATAGCTTATGCATCAGAATAACACATAGGGTAGTTTTCGTCCCGTTATGGGGGGCAAAACCCCCTTAGGGGGGCAATAAAACACAATTTTTGTATAAATTCTCTAATATTGGGATGAAAAAATACTTGCACATATTTACATTATATGTCCATCGAAAGCTCTGATTTTTCTGCTGAAGATGGCACCTGTTCGAAATTTCTAAGTAGAATAAAAAACGAGTTATGAGCTTTTTCGTTCCATGTTCGAAGGCTTTCCTCAACTCAATACAGTATTTAGTGTATCATCTCAACTCCCTGTCGATAGCGACAATTGTTGTATTGTTGACTATCTTTGCTTTTTATGACTGTTCAAGGCTTTTCTCAAGTCAAATCTTGAAGTCAGATTTTTGCACAAGATTGGCAAATAATACATGATTTGGCTGATCATTTTCCACTTAAACGGAACTTTAATGTAATTAATGGTTTTTATTATTATTTATGCTGACTGAACGCTTACTCATTATCCAATCAACCAGCAGATCGCCAAAATTTTTGCAGAAAGATTTCCGTAGCTGATGCATTTGGCAGTTTTTTCAACGTTGCTGTTTTTGAAGCCGAAGACTACGTCATAATGTTTCTCAGCTTTCACCATGTAAACAAAATATCGCCAATCAAAGAGTTTTCAAAAGACTTTTTTTACTGTGTCAAAGAATCCAGCAACTAAATTAGGCAAATCCGTAAACAGCACAAAAACTTCCATTAATTTTCCTTTTTGCACAATTTCAAACAATCACCAAATTTTATTACTTATTTTGGTAACATTTCGGATGAAACTGTTTAGCGCCATTTTATGGTGACCAAAAATATCTCAGCATCTGGCGACGATATCTCTGTAACGAAAATTAATATCATATCGTTTTACAAAGTAAGGAAAGAATGGGGGAGCATCATCGAAGGTACCCCGAAACGACTTTCGCAAATTCGGTAAAATCGCACCAAGAGCCACAATGATTGAAATTTCCCGAAATCACTAAAGCAAGTATAAGGGGATTACGAGCGCAGCTACTTTTTTTAATCACTTCGTACTTCATTAGCCATACAGAGAAGGTTTTAGACTCCATGTTAAAAAAAAAGTATCAACAGATTAATCTTTTTAACCATGAGAAGATTAATTTCATGTTTTGGAAATTTGTATATGCTTAAATATAGTGCTTTCGTTTCTAAATCAATATTACTTTGTTCTTTATACTTATTGCTATTTTAGTTTTATGGGTAAGGAAGAAACTCGATTTTTAATCACGTCAAAAAGATGTGTTTTAAATTCTTTTACTTAAAACAGAAAACAAAAGCAAGTAACGAAAGCACTATATTTAAGCATATACAAATTTCCAGAACATGAAATTATTCTTCTCATGTTTAAAAAGATTAATCTGTTGATACTTTTTTTTTTTTAACATGGAGTCTAAAACCTTCTCTGTATGGCTAATGAAGTACGAAGTGGTTAAAAAAAAGTAGCTGCGCTCGTAATCCCCTTATCACTTTCAGGGGCGGTGGTCGCGCTGTGAAACCCCCAATTTATAAATTTTTTTCTCTTTTTTTTTCGAATGTTTTGAATCAAGATCGCTTGAGTCCTCTTCTTTTGAGTTCAATGAACAAAATGAGATGGCAGAATAACAAAAAAATATTTTTTTCTTAGGCTCAATTTCTTGTCCAAATCATCAAATTTTCAATTTTTCGTTTAACCCAAAATTGGAATTTTGTTTCAGATTTTAAAATTTTTAATTAGCGCTGAAAGAGTGAATCATTTTTCTTGGTTTTACCTGATGAACTCAATCATATTGTTCTAAATGATTCAAATTCATTTTTACATGTGTAAACATGTTTTTGTCCTTCCCCAGGTGGGGGGTGTGAACAAATGGGACACCACCCCCAGCGAAAAAAAGTGGCCAAAAATTTTTTTTAACTGAAAAATCTATGTCTAGATGATCAAATAAACCTACTTGTGGTGTTTTTTCTTCATATTTCTCAAAAATTAATGATGCGCCCCTGAAAGGGTTATACTTGCTTTCGTTATTTTGGGAAATTTCAATCATTGTGGGCTTTTGATGCGATTTTACCGAATTTGCGAAAGTCGTTTTGGGGTACCTTCGATGATGCTCCGCCCTTCTTTCCTTACTTTGTAAAACGATGTGATATTAATTTTTGTTACAGAGATATCGTCGCCAGATGCTGAGATACTTTTGGTCACCATAAAATGGCGCTTAAACAGTTTCATCCGAAATGTTTCCAAAATAAGTAGTAAAATTTGCTTTATTAAACGGAAATTTGAATTATTTAGTTGATGATAATATATTAAATTGAAATATGCTCCATAAAACCACTCGTGAGTGAATATTTGTTTTTGAATAATTGAATTATTTATTTACTTAATATTATTCCTTTATTTTTCCCTTCTATTTATACCATGGGAAAATTACCTTTTTTTTCCGATTAATATGCAATTTAATACAATTGTTACTGTTTATTCATTTTGTTGAATACGATTACTTTTATAGTAAATAAAATAATAGTTTAAAAAACTAAAAAAACACGCTTTCAAAGCAAAATGAACTAAAAAGTGAAAAATAATCTTTGAATGATAGTAGTTGACCAATCACTTAATTTTAATGTAATACAAAAAAGTGTGGGGTGCTGTCTATTTACATTTTTGCTTGGAAAACTAATGGAAGAAATTCAAGACAACTGATAAGAAGCCCCCCTCCCCACGCTTTTTTGTATTACATTAAAATTAAGTGATTGGTCAACTACCATCATTCAAAGATTATTTTTCACTTTTTAGTTCATTTTGCTACGAAAGCGTGTTTTTTTAGTTTTTTAAACTATTATTTTATTTTTCTGTTTTTTAGTCTTATGTTGGAGAATTATCAGGCGACGAAATTATTTATAAAACGAGTGCGAGGTAATATCTTAAAGTTAAGACAAGGGCACCCCGATGGGTAGCTACTGTGAGTCATCGATGTATGTTTGCGGAAATCATATTTATACTACTTTGAAAATTTGAGAAGCATTTGAATAAAAGTTTTGTTCAACAATGTTCTGATCAGCAATGAATTTCCAATTGGAGGCTCACCTTAAGTTTGGCATGATATTAGTTAAAAACAATTATATTTCATATTCTAATTACCTTGGAACACTGGAACAAATTTTGTCTGATGCAGAAAAATTAAAGGTTTTTGTAGATATTTTTAAATAATTTTTGCGAGCATTTTTTAATGTATTTTTTTAAATTTATCCTTTTTCACATTGTTGGATTTATGCCAAAATATTGATTAAAATTGGAGGAAACTAACAATTAAAAGAGTTAAATAATTAATTTGATTATCGAATATTGCATTGTCATCGGGTCTGAGGTCGCGTACCAAATTTTAAACGAATCCGATCGCAGGAAGTCGGCGAAATTCGAGCTGCAAGATTCCGTTACAACATACATATATACATACATACATACAGGTGAAGCTAATAAAAGCGTGTTAAAAATGTCCAAAATCAGTTGTACCAAAATTCATTTAAAATTTTCTTTGTAATCTTATTGACTAGTATTAATTGACAATTATTGTGTTTAAAAGTAACATTAAAATATTTAATTGTCAGAAAATAATGCATCGCAATAGAATTACATAACCATTATATTAAATCAGCAATAGGCAACTTAAACTAACTGCCGATCTAGTTCCTAAGTTTGTGCGAACACTAAGATCGATTGTGGGCGGGAAGGGGGGGGGGGGGCTGATTCTCCCTTCACTGGGCCGCTCGTAAAACCCCGTTAAAAACAATATTTTCTTAATTTAAAAAAATTGTAAAACGTCTTTACCAAGTTTTATTTCAAATCTATAACAACCTTTTGTAGACATTTTTTTTAAGAGCAGAAGATAAAAAGATGTTTTTTCTTGAAAATTAAAAATTTTGACACTTCCAGCGATTTTATAAAAAGTTTTGGAAAACATTCAAACTTTTGAATAAGGAGTTGAGCCTAGTTTTTTTTTCTCAGAAAATTATGTTTATTAATGGTACTCTGACAAAAAACATTGTCAAGAATTTAGATCTAGACTTTAGAGTATTGTCGCAATCGACTAAAAAGGGGCTGGAGGTCGAACGGTCGATATTGATCGGCGAGATGCCTACTGCTTTATTAAATCACTAGTGGTCCCCGCACGGCTTTGCCCGTAATAGAAAAATTAAAAGGTCTTTTGGTTCCCCTGTATATTTACAAATAATGCATGGTGAATTTTCTCGCCAATTGGCTTGTACCCATGTTACGGTTTCACGTTATGATAATTTCATATCTCGCCAATTGGCTTGTGCCCATGTTACGGTTCCACGTTATGATAATTTCGTAATTTACTCGTCCATCTTATAATATTTTTGTTCTTAAAATTTTAATAGAAAAAGAACCACGTCGAATTTTTGAAAAATCGCTTCGAGGTGCCCACCCCCCGTGCTACAAACTAACTTCGTGCCAAATTTCAAGAAAAAATGGTCGAACGGTCTAGGCGCTATGCGCGTCACAGAGATCCAGACATCCAGACATCCTCCGGACTGAGAGACTTTGAGCTTTATTATTAGTAAAGATAGCGAAAATTTCACGTGTCAAACATAAAAAAAAATAAACTTCATTTTGTCCGGTCTGTCCACCAAAAAAGAAATAAGACAAAATATAATTTCTGAATGTAGCAAAGTCAATTTTATTATTTTTATTTTTAATCAAAAACTTGTCTTTTGAACCCTTTCCTGCTTCTCATTATTCACTCTCCCACAATTAAGTTTCGACAAACATACAAATTATTTACCCTTGAAAGACGATTTTGTCAGAGTTTTCAAAACCATATGTTTTCAGCTTATCCCATGTAAATGTTTGAGCTTTGCTTCATGCTTCCGAGCTATTAATTCCGGATTAACATAGATTTCTTTTGTTGCGTTTCAAGTCTAACTTTAGAATACGAACTTCGTAGTAGTTTCTTAATTGCATAGTGTTTCCTTTGCTACTGAAAATTTGTCCAGAATCCGAGGTGTTGGAACTGCCATTCGTTGTGGACATCAATGCTGCAACATAATTTTTCATTCTCTTGCATAAATAACACGGTGTTTTTCAACAGTTAAATAAATTTTGATTACTGAGAAGTTTGTTTTCTGTTCGAAGTAAGACATTATACTAGAAACAAGTTCAGAAAAAACAGCAATGGTTATTGTAATCCACCATCTTTTTTACATGAAATTATTAATTTTATGGGATATCACAAAAACAAACAAAAAATAAATAAATAAATAAATAAAATTAAATTAAAAATAAATAAAAAAATAAAAATTAAAAAAAAAAAGATGAAGAAGAATTTTAGTTCAGAATACGTCACAAAAGTTAAAATTTTAGTTTGAAGTTGTATTGCAACGATTCATGAAATCTTTGCAACGACTATACTACAACCCGAGTCAAAGGTTAAAAATATTAAACTATTAAAAACAGAGTGTATATTTGTCCTATCTGTCCATGTAAGTCACTCAAACTTGGCGAATCGAGAATAAGCGATCGAACCAAGTATCGATAGATTCGTAATTTTCGAATATCATGTTAGGGCAGTTTTCGTTTTCTACGACGTTTAGGATTGATTAATTTAAACTTCATTCTCAAGATCCTCTTGATCCTCCATTACGCCAGAAAATGTAGTTCTTTGAATGACTATTCTCCTTTAGCTGAATTCTGGTCCAAAAATCCATGGTTCCATGAATTTTTATTCTTAACTCATAGGGGGCAGGATTCAAAACCATAGTTACTGTTTGACCACGGATTGTATGTAATTTGGCAATCTGCCAAGTAAAGACGATTTCATCTAAATGAATCTAGCAGGGGGGGGGGAGGGAAAATAACGATGGGATTTTGATGCACGCGTTTTATGATGTCACTAGTGCCTTATTCATTTATTGCATTCTCAAAAATAAAATAAGGGGAAGAAAAATAGTTACCGTGGAAACAACGAAGAAAAAATAAAATATTTTCATTTCGTTCAGGAACGTAAAAGCAAAATGGTAAGCTCAAAACTTGGTTGTGCATAAATAAATCAATTATTTTTTGCCTTGAGAATATTGGTCGAACATACTTTAGATTTAAAAAATGTTGCTGTGAGTAAATTTTCATTTTTACAAAACTAAGGCTAAATAATAGAGAGGCAAAAGTGCACATCTGAAACAAACCAACTAACATCCCTTTAAACCAATAGATACGTCCATTTCCGCCTGTAAACGGATATTAGCCTTTCCATGTAATCGATGGTCAGACAGTATGTTGTTGCATTGAAATGAGAAGGAAACATTTTTTTTTTCATTTGGTTTATTGCCTATTATTTCTCATAGGTGTATTTTCTCGCTATATATATATATATATATATATATATATATATATATATATATATATATATATATATATATATATGCCCATACTTTTCTAACTACTTCAAACTTCAAAAGTAAGACATCAATTCAAACATGCTTACACCGCTATCAACAAAAATAAACAAGTCACCCCCTCCCCCTATTTGACTATAAGGATTCATTATATATCATAATACAAAGTTTTAACTTCATAAAAAAATTTTGTATTTAAAAAATAATGATTTGTTGAGGCGGTTGGTTACGGGTGTGACTTCACGGTTACACCCGACCAGGGCTACGGGATCGTAGGGAAAACGGCTGATTCCGACTCCGCGAATTTTAGAACCTTCAACTCCGAATCCTTTACTCCAAAAGCAGTCCGACTCTTACTCCGAAAGTACTGGCACGGTTGCGGACTTTGAGGGAAAATGACCGACCCCGACTCTTGGAATTTTTTCGACTTTTCAACTCCCGATTCTTTTACCTCAAAATCAGTCCGATTCCGACTACAACATGTGTACATGATTATTTTCTATTGCCAAAAATATTTTTTAGAATATTCATACTTACTAATATAATTCGTTACATAAGAGTTAAAGTTTGCTAATAGCCAAGTAAGGTGCAAATATGTATGTAAAAATGTCATAACCATGCAAATGGATTCAGCATGATGCCGAACTAGATCTCTGTTTTAATTAACATGAACACTTTTAATTTCATACCTTGAAATCATGCAAGAACCCGATGCGTCTTCCAAATTCTTTGTTGATTAATCCCGAAAGACCTTGTCCCATAGAGAAAACACTGCGCAAGTATTACACAACCTGGTCGGCATTTCGATCGGCAATTAATACCTCACTTACATCACCGTGCTGCAAGAGGCGGGCGTGAATATCGGGGTCAGGAGAAAACTTTCATTGGCGAGGAGGGGTGTCACTGACACTGCTCTGACCCACATCGCACGGGGAGACGTGACTCCCGGTAGGCGATGACCATGAACCCCGGCACGTCCCGAGGAAGTCGTCAGGACTGCCTGATGGGCAAGATGCGCGGGGAATTTGCCGTCATGTTCTGCGATGAGGTGGATGTGAGCAGTTGCAAGTACAGTGCAGCCTCTCGATAGCTCGAATCTCTCCGGAAGAGAAAAAAATTCCAGTTTTCGAGCTATCGAGGTTTTGAAAAAAAAATAACAAATTAACTTTCAAAATTTCATTCACATCGCATTCGTTATCAGGGCCGCAGAGAGCCAAGGCGGCAACCTTATCAGTTTTGTCGCCAGGCCCCTCACCCAACCTCCCAAAAAAAAAAGAAAAGAAAGAAAAGGGGGGGGGGGATCTGGACTGCTTTTGAGAAAATTATTAAAAATGCCACAATAGTAAATACCAAAAGTGTAAATATTACTTTATCTTTACGTTTCCGCTCATTCGGAGTCCCCTCTCCTTTTCTTCCTTCCTTTCTTTTTCTTTCTTCCTTTTCTTTTTCGCTTTTTTTTTTTTTTTTTTTACGTCAGTGTCGCCGCCCTCCCCCCAAGGCTCACCATTTCACTAGACTTGAAATTTATTAAAATCCTTCTTTCGATGTAACAAGGCTCAATTTTTTAACCCCCGACACACAAAGGAAGGGAGTTATAAGTTTGACGTGTCTGTGTATATGTATCTCTGTATCCGTCTGTGGCACTCTAGTGCCTAAACTGCTGGACCGATTTTGAAAAACTTTTGCTTGTTCGAAAGGAGAGTTGATCGAGAGTGTTCTTAGCTAAGTTGCGTCTTTGGATGACATTAATTAACGGAGATATTAAATAAAAACCTCTAAAAGGTTTTTTGCGATATTTGCAGTCAAAATATATTAAAAAAGTTCAAAATTTAGTAACCAAAACAAAGAGTATATTTTTCTGTGTCGGATAGAATGTGTTTAGAACTTCCATGTTCTTAAGAAATCGAATTATAACGCTTTTTAAAGCAGATTTTAAATATGGCTAAGCCTTTATTCAGTGATAAGTAAACGAATTCATTGTTGACCGACAAGGAAATTAAAAGCAATGATTTAAAACTTTTATCTCACGCCAGTTTCTATTTGTTAACAAATAAAATACTTAACACTGATTTTTAATAATATAAGGGTTTTAAAGTGAATTTCAAATTTCCCTCTTGATTCTACATTTGCAACCCAGTCAGGGGTTTTTAAAATTTTTAATTTTAGTTACTTGTATAATAACAAAAATAATTTTTACTTGCTACTACAGTATGAGTATCAAGTTTTAAAAATTGCCAAATTTATTCGACTGGCTATTAGAAATTGTTAAACGGGATTGTTAGCTCTCCTGACTAAGCAGACTTCCTATTTTTCATTTTAAAATAATTTCCTTCATCATAGTTTTTTTTTCCTAGAAAGCTAAGGGAAATAAAAGCAGTTTTTATGGAAAATGAAAGAGAAAATAGTTTTCTCCAGATATCATTGATAGGGGTTTCTAGATAAGGAGGTTCGAGATATAACGATTTGACTGTACTGAAAATGTTTCATATCCCAAAGTTTAACGTGACAATGCAATTCAGAAAATAGAAACTTTAGAATCGTATTAATTATATTTTGCGGCTGATTTCCAAGAAAAAAAAAAGGATTTCCAAAATAGAAAAAGAAAGAAAGAGAAAAATATACATACATAGATTTAAAAAAACGCTATAATGATTCAAAAGCAGAATTCTAACAATTAGGGTTTTTCCATAAATGATGTTACACTTTTTCTTTCAAAAATTTGACCCCTACTCCCCTCCCCCCCTTCTGCGTCCTATAGTGTCATGATTCACCTTCCTCCTTTGTCACACTAACAGGTCATGTCGTCATAAACATATTCTTATTTTAAAAATGCATGATGTTATGTTTCTTGTTACTTCTTTCCTCTCTTTGTCACAAAATATCACAAATTTACGACCCCCCTCCTCCCTTTTTAAAAGCGTGACATCACTACTTGATGGTATGGTGGAAAAAGTTACTTGCACCTTCCCCTTAGGCTAGAGCCGATATATAGAATCATTCATATAGATAGGCCGGCGCATCAGCTCAAGTTTAGCCATTCCATTTTGGATCGGATTTCTCATTGTTGCGGAGCTAGGGTTACCAGAGAAAAGTTTTGGGTTTTGCCAAACTCACCAAAAATAACATTTTATTTAATAAATAATTCACGTGCCATTAATAATTGTTCCCAGTGAAAACTCAACAAACGCGATAACTTGCCAGAAAAGACAACCACTCAAACACACGCTCCGATCCAAAATGGCTGAACTTCAGCTGATGCGTCGGCTCGTATATATACGATACAGGCCTTACCTCAGGCTATATGCTAAGAGATAGGGCAAGGTGTAGAAAAGTTACAAAATAGTAAAATAAATGATTTTAAAAAAATCTTGAAACTTTTATGCAATTTAGTTGATTAGCAAACTGTACTTATAGCTTTGTAGTTACATCGAAAAAAAATTGAATCTCGTGCAAAATTTGACTAGTTATTCATGTTTTCCTTAAATAAGCAGTAGTTCCCAATTTTCATTTCAATATCATTTACCACAACCAGCAAATAATGCTTCTTTTTTTCTTTCTTTTTTTTTATATATCCAGGGGCGCCCGGAACTTAATTTTTTGGGAGGGCTAAACTTTTTAATTTGCCGAATGGAACTCCAAATTTTGCTGAATGATGATACTTTTGCCGAATGATGATCATTTCGCACAATAAAACTCAAAATTTCGCCGAATGGAGCTCCAAATTTCGTCGAATGGTTATAATTTTACCGAATCGTCAGAGAAAATGTGCAGAATAAGGAAATTTTTTGGAAGGTCGCTGTGACTTTCCGTGACCTCCCATCGGGCGCCCCTAGATACATAACTATCAAAAGCAACGTTAATGTATTGGAGTTTTACACAATTTGTGTAGAATCAAACCTTTTTTCTTCTGAGAACTCCCACCTCCTCCCCCCACCTCCTTCTCCATTTCGATCTATGGACAAAGCACAGTGATAACGGTGGTTTACGTTAAAAATTTTTTACTTGCGTTCTGGTACGAAAAGGTTTAGACCTGGAACACAACGCATAACGATATTAAATATCCAATTATTCTTTAAATAAATCCTGGTTACGCCCATGACTGTAATGATGGTATTTGTGGAAAAAACTTCAACATTTTTTTTTCTGCTCATATCAATACAAAGTTTGTAATTAGTGGATAATGACCCGTGAGATTAATAAATGAAACGCGGAGTGGTACTCCTTTAACTGTTACATCTAATTTATGAAACTTTATATAACTGCTACGCGTTGCTTTCTGCAGCTTTTGAGTTGCCGCGTGAGTTTTAATATTAGTCACACGTACTGACCTCAAGGTTTTTCAGAAATCAGAAGACATGTTTTTTTTTTATCTTTTGAATAAGCGTCGAAGAAATTGATTCAACAAGAGACAAAAAACAGACGTTTCATTTAATTAAGACGCCGTGGGATTGCCTGAGCAAAGTGCAAAGCTATTCTATAGCCTTTCTCAAGGTTAAAATGCTAATAATAAAGGGGAGGAGTTTTATAGGGTCGATATGAAAGTTAAGAAATAGCATTTTAGATCTTGAGGAAAAACAGTCAGGGAGGAAAATACTGTTCACGGTAAAGCTGGTTTCTCTGATAGTTTCAATTTTTTTACTGTACAGTACAACAATCTAGTTTATCTGAACTAGCTGGGACCAAAGGTAATCCGGGTAATATGAGTAACAAGCAAAGCATATTCTTAAATAATCAGACTTATCTTTTGTTACAGAAAAAACAGTGCTTTATAACAAAATTACACAGAATTGTTGTTACTAGCTAACACTTTATCATTTATAGTTCTGCTGCAGTGGTGTCGGACTGACATTTCAAAAACGCCATGTTGTTTGTTATATTAGCACACTGAAACCTGTGTAAGTTGACTACTTGCGGTGCAGAACTTTTAGACTGGTGGTTATGTAGGTCTAGCTCTGTTCCTGAATAAAGCAGTCAACTTAGACATAGTCCAATTTACTGCTTTTACTGTACTAAACTTTATTGTACGTTCTAGTTCTATGCAGGAGTTGTACGTTTAATCAAACTCAAAACCGAATGTTTGGCAAAATTATGGCCCGTTCTTAATCATAACTAAATTATTGTTCAAGCAAATAATTTTTTTTACTCCAAATTTGATCCGGATAAAACTGGAGATCCGGGAAAACGGGAGCTAGACATACTAAATTCTACTATACTTCATCCAAATATAGTAAAAATAAGCGGGATGAGGGGGGGGGGAGCGGTAAAGTTGACCTATTTCAGGGGCAGTAAAATTGATAACTCTGATACCATTTTTTTTCTTTTTTTCAGTTCTTTTCCAGTTAGTGAGAGTTAAGGGAAAACTACTATTTCACGGTTAAGTTGATTTCTCAGATAGATTCACTTTAAAAACTAAATTTAAAGTTGAAATTTTAAATTTCTTTCTATTAGAATTATGTTGTCTTGACATTAATTTCTCACTTTTCCCTTCAAGTTCGTGTTCTTTTATACCCATTGGAAATAGTTTCGGTCATGCGTGCTCAGTCAAAAAAAAAAAAAAAAAAAAAAACGAGTGGAATCATGTCCGGATAATTGGACAGTTCGGACAATTAGAGTTCGAATAACTGGAACCCTGTTTTCATATAACCCTAATTTAATGCATCTTTAAATTCAGAAACCAGTAATTCTGTTACGGGGGTCAAAATTCATTTCAGCGAATTTACAATTTAAAGACATCGATTTTTCTTAAACATTCACTTTTAGTGAAATTATTTCTGAAATTAGGCAGTTAATAAAGCTTTAAACGGTAAAAAATATAATTAAAAACTATGGAATGACACAATCAATGATTAAAAAAACTATAATAACAAAAATTTAAAAGTTATCACCATTTTTGGTTTTGGAACAAAAATGGCTGCCAAGGGGGGGGGGGGATTTTGGAATGTCTCCCCTTCCTAAAATAGTTGCTTATACAATGTCTACAAGCATGCCAAGTTTCATAATTTTATCACAAAATGCATTTTCTTCCCCCGTAGCCCTGTGACTATTCAGTAGAATCTCGTATGGACGTCCAAGTTAGGATCTACAAGTCTAAGAGATGTCCAACGTTTTGTGGACAAAATTGTTGTGATTTTGGCAAACCTTACAAAACTTTCCCAGTGGTTCTTCCAATTCCATTTTTACTGCTCTACAAGGAACAGGAAGCGTTTTGCAGAATGTGTATGAAAAATGTTTAAGCTCATCTATAAAAATAAAAATGAATGTTTGTATGTATGTCATCCATGAACTCAAAAACTACCCGGCAGATTTGGCTGAAACTTTCACCGTTTGTTATTTTTGGTACTGGGAATGTTTATAGACCAGTTCGAAAAAAATCCGATCGATAGTTCCTTTTTTATTCCAATTTAAGTCACAATCCATTGGATAAATACGAATAAAATTAATTCGCGTGAAAGATCTCATTGATAAGAAGTTAGCTGTTGCCATTTTTCTTGAGTTTGAACAAATAAATTCTTTCTTTATTGTTTTATGCTTTTCATGCAACGGGAGGATTTAAAACTTTTTCTATTTGATATTTTTAGCGATTGATTGATCATGTGAACTGCGTGAGAACAAAATTTGAGTATAGTCACGGCTTCACTTGATACCTGGACCGATTATTATGAAAATTGCTATATATATATGTATTTTTCCACGGAGAAGGTGCATAATATGCTCATTGAAGCCACTCGCCACCAGATGGCACTGCAGAGTAGCAACTTCTGCCCCGTTCAACCGATTGTCATGAAAATCAGTATACTGATGTATTTTTTTTTTGTTGGCGTAGCAACGCGCGTCGGGTACAGCTAGTATAATATAAAAATACTTACGTTCATTAATTCCTTTGGATTCGTAAGCCAGGTTAAAGTTTCGTAAAGAACCCGATATTCGCTCCCAAATGCCCATCGCTCCCATTCGAGTGTTCATGACAGCTTCTTTAAGAGCAAGCAAGAGCTCTTTGGTAGACTCGTTATCCGGTAAACCTAGTACAGGAAAAACAAATATATTTTAATATAAGTTACAGTGCGGTCCGTGTTACTTGATGATAGGCAGATAACTTCTCAGCATTTAAGAAACTTCAAATATCTATTTGCATCTACATAATCACGCTAAATAAATTCATAAATAATCAATTGATGGAGTATCCTATTCGATACTTCATTCTATCGAATGCTATCGCTATTCTTTTCAAATGCATTTCCACAATATTGTTTTTTAACAGTCATTACCGTTTGAGCCATCGCCCATTGCCGTAATAGGTAAAGAGAATTTAAACACATTAATCGTCTGCTCTAGCAAATATAGTTTCAAAAAACATATAAAATTTTTTAGCAAAAATATTTCATGATCATCTGCTCACATCGTTATACTAGTTGAAAGAAAGAAAAAGTATGTACAGCTACTCTATTCAAACGCATTTCCACATTTAAAATAAGTCATTAGCGTGCAGGGCCATGCACAGAAATTTTGGGACCCGTCACAAATGACTTTTACGGTCCCCTTCAATGTTGTATACTCCTACATGTATTTCTCTACATATATTTCGCCTATATATATTTCAACAATCTCGGGCCAAATTTTGGCTCGGGCCCGGGCCAACAGGTGTCCTTTCTCCCTCTCTGTGCACGCCCTTGCTAGAGTATGAACTATCTCCCACTACCATGCTATTAATAAGCAAATAAATAAATAAATAAACACATTAATCGTGTGCTCTTACTAACATAGTTTTAGCACATAACATTCTTGAGAAAAAATATTTCGTGACCGTCTGGTCACATCGATATACTAGTTGAAATAAAGAAAAATAAAAGCATATATCGCATCTCTATACAAACGTATTTCCCCAATTGTTTTTCAATCAGTCATTAGCGATTGAACCATCGCCTACTGCCATGACATTAAAAAGTAAAAAGAAATTAATAGCTAACATAGTTTCAATAAACACATAGCATTTTTAAGAAACGAGCTGATGTGTGCATCACATGACTTCCTTTTACTTCAATTTAATGTAATTTCCCCATTACGGGCAATTTTAATGTGATTCAGTAGTTCACTCTCTAAATATCACCAACAGTGGCCAAATTAAAACAGATTTTTAAAAAAAATCGCCAAATTTGTCGCCAAGTTGGCGACAAAACTTGGCGACCAAAAGACTGGCGATATATCGAGTTGTCCGCCAAATTATAACACCACTTGAGTTTACATCGGAATTAACAATGATTTAACAAAGACCCCTTTATAAACACCCGAATGCAATTAAAAGGGGAGGTGCACAACTAGATCCCACTAGGAGTCTACGTACCAAATTTCAACTTTCTAGGACTTACCGTTCTTCAGTTATGCGACATACATACGTACATACAGACGCCACGAGAAATTTCGTTGCAATTAACTCGGGAATCGCCATTATGGATATTTTGCGTGTCTATACGTTCTTAGGCACTTATCCACGTGTGGTCAAGTCGAAAAAAAAAAAAAAACTCAATATTCATTCGGGGGTGAGTAAAATGGAAATTAAGGTCGATTTTTGAGTGAAAATTCTTTCGCGAATACAATATTTCCTTTTTTGCAAAAGGAAGTAAAAATATTTCGTGATCGTCTTCTAGCTGAAAGAAAGAAAAATAAAAGTATGGCAATAGTAATGTAAATTTAGTATTGGTACTTTGACTTATATCTGTAAATTTTGTAAATTAAAAATTTCAATTATGATCACGGGGCTCTGTTTCATCAAACGCAAAAATAGCATAAAAACATAGTAGTCATTCTGTGAATTCTAAATATTTTTAACCGACTTCAAAAAAGAAGCGGTTATCAGTTCATACCGTATGTATGTTTTTTTTTTTTTTTTTTTGTCCACTCATAGCGTCTCACCTAGTGAACCGATTTTGATGATTCTTTTTTTAATGGATAGCGGATGTCTCAACTTAGGTCCCATTACTTTGTCTGACCATATTTGTTCTTTAGAAAAAAAGTTATGGGCAAGAAACAGTAAATTTTATGCAATTTCCCTATTAAATGATTAAAATGATATTGTAGCTAGGACAAAGTGAATTTTTTTAAAATTTCTTTTCTACTGTTTCCCGTATTTTCTCGCATTAGGTGATTTTTGGATCCTCACTACGACGTCATTTAGTCGGTCAAGGACTTTGTAGGGTCCATCCCAATGCGGCTGCAATTTGGGTGACAGACCTTTCCGTCGGATGGGATTCCATAACCAAACCTTGTCGCCTTCGTTGAATTCATGTCCAGTAGACCTTGTGTCGTATCGGGTCTTCATCTTCTCCGCCGCGATGTTGATTCGCTCTCGTGCGAAGTTATGAACGTCTTCCAACCGGGCCTGGAGATCCTGGATGTACTCCTCAGGCGATGCAGGCGCATCCGGAGGACGACCGAAAACGAGATCACAAGGTAGCCTTAGCTCTCGTCCGAAGAGCATCTGAGATGGGGCATATCCGGTAGTCTCGTGGACAGCACTGCGGTAGGCCAGCAGGAACAAAGGTAGCTTCTTGTCCCAATCCTGTTGATTTCTGGATACCATAAGCGAGAGATTATTTAGGATTGTGCGGTTAAATCTCTCCACCATGCCGTCCGATTGTGGGTGTAGTGGTGTTGTCCTAGTTTTCTCAATTCCGAAAATTTGACATAGGCCCTTAAACACAGCAGAGATGAAATTCCTCCCTTGATCGGAATGAATCTGCAAAGGTGTTCCATATCTCAAGATCCAATGTTGGACTAGAGTCTCTGCTACGGTGGTAGCCTCTTGATCCGGAATGGGATATGCTTCCGGCCATTTGGTGAAGTAGTCGATGGAAACAAGAATGTATTTGTTCCCATCAGCCGTTCTTGGTAGAGGACCCAGGATGTCGATCCCAATTCGTTCGAAAGGAGCTCCAACGTTGTACAGATGTAGCTTCCCTCTGCTTCTCTTCTTCGGTCCTTTACGAGCAGCACAGGCGTCACAAGAATGGCACCACTTCTCCACGTCATCCTTCGCCTTGCTCCAGAAGAAGCGCTCCCGAACTTTATTGAGGGTTTTCAAGACACCAAAATGTCCTCCAGTCGCACTACTATGTATTTCTTTCAGAACATCTGAAATCCTTGATCGGGGAAGTAGTAATTGCCACCTAGACGTTTTGCCGTCATCAGATTCCCATTTTCGGTACAGTACGCCGTTCCGTAAATGGAGTGAATTCCATAAAGCCCAGTATCTTTTTGTTGCAGGACTAAAGATGGAAACGTCCTGCCAGCTAGGTCGCCGACTGTCACTCTCCATGAACTCCAAAATTGGTTTTATGTCGGGGTCTTCAAGTTGATCTTTTCGAACTTGGTCGTCACTCCATGGATCAGGTTCTGATGATATTGGAGTCACTGTCACCTGATAGGCGGTAGGGCTAGTCGTTCCATACTGTTTCTCGATTCGGGAACAATAGTGGCAGTTCTCAGGACAGGGTCTCCTTGATAAAGCGTCAGCATTACCGTGAGACAACCCTTTTCGGTGCTTGATCTCCATGTCTTATTCCTGGAGCCGCTGTATCCACCTGGCTATCTGGCCTTCCGGATTTTTGAAGTTCAAAAGCCAAGTTAATGAGGTATGATCTGTCCGAAGCAGAAATTTTCGGCCGTAGAGGTAATGATGGAAGTGTTCTACAGCTTTCACTATGGCCAGTAACTCCTTTCTGGTGACGCAGTAATTTCGCTCCGACTTTGATAAGCATTTGCTCCAGTAAGCGATGACATGTTCATTTCCGTCAATTTCTTGGGATAAAACAGCTCCGATGCCCTCGTTGCTCGCATCAGTGTCCAGGATGAAGGATTTTTCAGGCTGAGGATAGGCGAGGATAGGCGTTGATGTTAAAGCCTCCTTCAGTCGTAGAAATGCATCTTCGCATTCTTTGGACCATTCAAACTTTTGCTTGCTTTCCGTCAGCTTATGCAAAGGTCATGCAATGTTGGAAAAACCCTTTACAAACTTCCTGTAGTACGTGCAGAGCCCCAGGAAACTTCGCAGCTGATGGATGTTTTCGGGACGACTCCAACTCTTGACCGCAGATACCTTTTCTGGATCGGTTTGTACACCTTCAGAAGAGATGATGTGTCCAAGGTAGTTCACTTCCCGGCGGAACAAATTACATTTGGACGGGCTTAACTTCAGATTGGCTTCCTTAAGCTTTTGCAGCACCTTCCTAAGATTTGCCAGATGTTCTTCGAAACTGCGTCCCACGATGATGATATCGTCTAAGTAGACCAGACAGGATTCGTAGGAAAGTCCTCTTAACACTGTCTCCATAAGACGCTCGAACGTAGCTGGTGCATTGCAGAGGCCGAAGGGCATCACTTTAAACTGCCATAAGCCTTGTCCAGTTGTAAACGCTGTCTTCTCTCGGTCATCAGGGTGTATCTCAACCTGCCAGTAGCCGCTCTTCAAGTACAGGGTCGAAAACCACTTGTGTCCGGAAAGAGTGTCCAAGGTGTCGTCTATCCGTGGAAGAGGGTAACTGTCTTTCTTGGTGATTTCATTCAGCCGTCGGTAATCGATACAAAATCTGGTGGAGCCATCTTTCTTTCGGACCAGGACGATGGGAGACGCCCAAGGACTGGATGACGGTTCGATTACATCATTCTCCTTCATCTCTTTCAGGAGGGTCTCAACCTCTTCCTTCTTGGCGAACGGTAGTCGTCTTGGATGCTGTTTAATAGGGGGGTGTTCTCCAGTGTAGATCCTATGCTGCGTTAAATTCGTACGGCCAACATCCTCCGATGTAGATGAAAACAGATGCTTGAAGTCATCCACCAATTGTTCCGCAGCAGTTCTTTGGTCTTTCGTTAATGGTGCACTCCCAATTAACTTCGATGTCAAGGACTCAGAAGACACAGTCTCGGGGGAATTGATTCTTCTAATGATGCAGTTTACTGGAGTACAAGTTGCTAACACTTCACCTTTCCGGATATTCCTTGGCCTTTCACTCACGTTGGCGACTCTCACAGGAATTACATCCTTAGAAAGGTCCACAAGCGTAGATGCTACCAGCACTCCTTTTAGGTTATTGCTTAGGTTAGGGTATTCAATGAGTCCAAATCGAAAACTATTGCTTTCTTCAAGGGAGCCAGGTATTAATGATTCTGACCTTGAGGGAATCGATAAATCTGTTTGGGCTATTATTTGATGAGCGGATTTTACATCACTTTCTGCAGGGAAAACGACTATGTCTTCTCTCATCGAGTGCAGCTCATTAGTCTTGAAGTCGAGAGTGAAGTCATATTTCTTCAAAAAGTCCAATCCGAGAATGAAGGGGTCCGTGATATTAGCGACGAATGCCGTATGATGGTAGGTGGCATTCCCAAACACTATTTCCAAGTCCACTTTACCGTCAATCTCGATTTTGTCACCTGTCACAGTCTGGAGACTTACGCGTGGCGATGTCCACAGCAGTTTCAATCCAAATTCACGAGCCACATCTGTCCTAACGATTGTCACATTGGCTCCAGTGTCGACAATCAGTTTGCAAGGATTCCCATTTACATGGGCGTAAATGAAAAGTCCATCACTGCCACTACTAGAAGAGGAAATCTGCAGAGCTCTGGTGGTGGTGATTTCCTTCCCTCGCGTAGCTTGGCGAGCCGGACAACTCCTTCGCAGGTGTCCTTCACTACCGCATTTCCAGCACTTCTGCTCGTTTCTTTTGGGCTGTTATGCTGCTCAGATGTCTTGCCAAGTCACCGAGTTGTCTCTCGAGTTCAGCGAGGTGGGACGACCTGGAATCAGACTCATCAGATTCCAGAGTTCGGATGGGATGGCGTTCCACACGGGTTGCTTGCTGGGCGGCTTCCAACTTCATCGCATACACAACAGCAGAATTCAGGTCTTTGACATCCGCCATCCGTAGAGCTTTCTGGATTTCCGGATCTCGAACCCCGTCGATGTAATAGTTGAGTGCCAGGTTGTCTCTAACATCCGCAGGACAGTCGCAAAAAGCAAGATGAGACAGTCTCTCGATGTCCGCCGCTAGCTCTTGCAGGGTTTCCCCGGTTTTCTGGAAACGGGACTTCAACTGGAGTCGACTGAAATCTTTCTGGCATTTCTCACCGAAGCGAAGCTCCAACGCAGATGTGAGGGCGGCGAAATCCAGGCGCTGGCTGTCCGGAAGGGTCTGGAGAATGTCCGCTGCGTCACCTCTCAGGGATGCTGCAAGATGACAGGCCTTGGTAGCAGAGTCCCATCCGTTCGCTTCCGCCACTATCATGAATTTAGTTTTGTAAACCTGCCACGAAGTTTTCCCATCAAATGTGGCAAGTTTAATGGACGGTCGAGCAACCGATGTGGGAGCGCCAAACTGTACAGAACTGCTTTCCGCGGTCGCCAATCTCCGTTCCATGTCTTTAATTATTTCTTCCTTAAATGAAGTAAATTTCTTGTCTTCTTCTTCCAACTTATTTTCCACATTGGCGATACGCTCTTCCACAGTATCAAATTTTTCTTCCAGAGCATCAACTTTATCTCCCATGGCGGTTAGTTGATTCTCCATCATGGTTTTCATCGACGTTAGGTCACTTTTTATTTCATCTTGACTTGTAGTAATTTTAGCAGTTAAATCACTATTTAACTGTTCTTGGTTAGTCGCCAATTCATTTTTCAATTGTTCTTGATTAGCCGCCAGTTCATTTTTCAATTG
The DNA here is from genome assembly GCF_026930045.1 of Uloborus diversus. Classification (NCBI taxonomy): domain Eukaryota; kingdom Metazoa; phylum Arthropoda; class Arachnida; order Araneae; family Uloboridae; genus Uloborus; species Uloborus diversus. The sequence continues at coordinate 155,759,128 of NC_072739.1, forward strand.
TACTTGATTTGCAGTCAATTCATTTTTTAATTGGTCCTGATTAGCCGCCATATCATTTTTTAATTGTTCTTGATTAGCCGCCAAACTTTCGGTAAAGGCACTTTTCACAGCGTTAATTGCTTCCAGAAGTTGTTTTAATTGGTCATCCATTGCGCGAGTAATCACCATAAAAACAAAGTCTATAAATTATAACAGTCTTTATGAAAAAAATGTCCAATCTCACACTTACTCCAAGAAAGTCCAGAAGAAGCCCCACGTTGGGCGCCAAATTGTAACGGATTCGGTGCGACTTCCACTTTCTTGAAATGAAGACACAGTTCTTGATAAAAGCACAGGAAATTTATTTACACAATGTACAGGAAAGATCGTCAACAACTGCTAAATTATTCATCAGCAATTAAGCAATTATCACACAACACCGTAAACTCAACGTTTACACACGTTTTTACTTCCAAATACGAAAACAACACAGCGAAATGCCTCGCAATAAACAGAGCAAAAATGCTCTCAGTTCGAAATCTCAATCGAAACTAAACTGTTTATCCATCGCTAACGGCTTATATACACCGAAAAGAAATCTCTCAAATATTCCAGAAAATGCTACAACGTTCTACAACTACACTTCCATTGATAAAATCAGTGAATGAAATAAGAAAAAAAAGAATAGGGGGTTGTATACTTTAGCCATATGTTAAGGGGTTGTATATTCATTACGGGAAACTATTTACAGGTTACGTTACTACAATAATTACTATTTACAGGATTTGTAACAATAATTTTAAGGATCACAAAATCAGATTAATTTCCTTCTTTCTTTTTTTTGAAACAATTACTTTGAATTCTCGCGTTTTTCTCACGAGAAGGGTACCAAATTTTACAGGTCGGTCTCTAAATCCCCCGTCATCAAAGTTTTTTTTACAGCAGCCCACGACGCAAATAAAAAACATAAAAATAGTCTGCAAGGTAAACTGGCATTAGATTAGTCATTATAGATCATCGCCAAATCCAAATGCTGAATTTAACGAGCTGATGTGTGCATCACATGACTTTCTTTTACACCAATTTAATGTCATTCTCTCATTATTGGCAGTTTTAGTGTGATTCAATGTTTTACTCTCTAAATATCACCAACAGCGGCCAAATTGAAACCAGATTTAAAAAAAAAAAATTGCCAAATTTGTCGTTATGTTGGCGGCAAACTTGGCGACCAAAAGACTGGCGATACATTTGCAAGTGTCTGCCAAATTATAACACCACTTGAGTTTACATCGAAATTAACGATGATTTACCCCCCAAAAAAGCAAAAGACCCCCTTTGGAGCATCCGAATTCAACCAAAAAGGGAGGTGCACAACTAGACCGTACTAGGAGTCTAAATTCCAAATTTCAACTTTCTAGGACATTCCGTTCTTGAGTTATGCGACATACATACACACATACGCACATACATACGTACATACAGACGTCGCGAGAAAACTCGTTGTAATTAACTCGGGGATCGTCAAAATGGATATTTCGGGTGTCTGTACGTTCGTACCCATATATCTACGTGTGGACGGGTTGAAAAATAAACTCAACATTTATTCGGGGGTGAGCAAAATGGAAATTAAGGCCGATTTTTGAGTGAAATTTTTTTCGCCAATACAATACTTCCTTTTTTGTAAAAGGAAGTAAAAATTATATTCGTCTACTGTCTATAATCTATTCAACACAAGAAAATCCATCCAGTTTCACAAATGGATGACAGCGAACTTTGCCATCTTGCCCTCCGTTCCTTTTATTTTCCTTTGTTTTTACTTCCCCTCTCCTCTGTTTTATTCCGAAGTATTTTTCTACTTCAAATGTGACACATTCAAACAAAAAATAGTTGAAAAAACTTTCTTATTCAGAAATAGGCTGCAGCAGTGTTGCCAGATTGGGGGAAATTTCCCCATTTTATGGAAATCTGGTGCTCTCTGGGGAAATTTTGGGGAAATGGGTTTTGAGGGGAATTTTTTTGGGAAAATTTTTTTCCTTGGAGGAAAACCTGGGGAAAAAATATTTTTTTCGTATTTAAATTCGCGTTTGACATCTGGTAGTTACATTGTTTGTATCAAATAGCGTTGGTTTAGCTTTGCTCAACTTTATGGAATTCGCATTTCGCATTATGTGGAATATTATGCTGCGGAATTCTCATTAATAGTTCTGCGTAAGTAACTAGTTAATACGTGAAACAGGCAAAAAAGAGTGTGATGAAGAATGTACTTAGATAAATATATACAAAAATCATAGTTTAAATGTACATACAGAAGCAGAGTAAGTAAATGCGAGTAGAAAGAAAATATTTGGTTATTTCTTATCTTTTGGTCAGGCGCTTGTATTTATGACTAGTGGCACCCGCACGGCTTTGCCCGCAGTAGAAAATTAAAAGGTATTTTGGTTCCCCTGTATATTTACAAATAATGCATGATGAATTTCTCGCCAATTGGTTTGCCCACGTCACGGTTCCGCATTATGATAACTTGGTAATTTAGTCGTCCATCTTATGAAAATTCTGCTGGGGAAAATGTTCGTAAAATTGGAATCGAAAAATCGCTTAAAGGTGCACATCCCCGTGCTACAGAATAATTCTTTGCCAAATTTCATGAAAATCGGTAGAACGGTCTAGGTGCTATGCACGTCACAGAGACCCTGACAGAGAGAGAGAGAGAGAGATCCGGAAAGAGAGACTTTCAGCTTTATTATTAGTAAAAAAAAAAGATAAACACAAAAAAAAAAAAAAAAAAAAAAAACCGAAAATGGGAAGAAAAAAAAAAGTTGGGGAATTTTATAAGAAAATTTGGCTATTTGGGGAAAAAAATTTTTTTCAAGAGACAAATATATCAGAGGAAGTCGATTCATTTTATGAAAATATTAGTGGGAAAATAATTTTTGAATTTGGGGAATTTTGATAGAAAACATCGCTTTTTGGGGTAAAGTTGGAAGGGAATTGGGGAAATCTGGATTTGACCATCTGGCAACACTGGGCTGCAGATCTCCCCAAGAATCTGCGACGGGCGTCGCAGCGCCGCTCTGTTTCTACTACCGATTATTGATACTTTTAAGTACTTCAGTTCACTATTACGACATATTAGCTGACATACGCCTGAAAATCTTGGGCTAAGTCTCTGGTATGCAGTTATCATCAGGGCTGCGGAGTTAGAAAGAAAATGACCGACTCCGACTCTCGGAATCGAAGGGTCTGCAGCAACAAAGAGTTAACTCCATTTTTTGATTGTTGGGTAATCTCCTGGAGTTAGCTGTTTCATTCGTTTGAGGCAATATGCAGTTAACTCCTGCTGGCGAATTTCTTTAGAACTATCAACCGGAAATAACTCCTTGATGAACCAAACCATCAAAAAATGGAGTTAACTCCTTGTTGAACCAAACCATCAAAAATGGAGTTAACTCCTTGTTGCAGCAAACCCTTCAATTTTATGACTTCCGACTCCGACACCTTCGCCGTAAAAGCAGCTCGACTCCGACTCCGCAGCCCAGGTTTCTACCAGAGGACCAAAACCGAGGCGGTACTCTCCTTGAACTATTATCGGTCTTGGCATGAAACTCCGATCGAAGTGGATGCTCGTGACAAATGGTGAGGTTTAGCAGGAAGTACCAGCAGAGCCCGACTAACTAAGGGTGAGGCCCAAGGCCCACAATAATTTTGAGGCCCCCTAAAGGCTATTATTTTAAAAATGTGTGTATTTTTTGTATAGTTGTAATGCTATGCATAATTCTTTAAGTAATTTGGGGCCCCTTAGGAAGAGGGGGCCCCAGGCCCAGGCCTAGTAGGCCTGTGCGGTAATCAGGCCCTGAGTACCAGGCTCACATCGGTCATGAATTATGCATGTGGAATACAACGTCTCCATTCGGGAAGGCTGAGGAAACCGCTCTCTTGGAATCGCTGCCGATCCCTCGAGCGCATTATGAGGAAAGAAACGAACTGGAACAACCAAGAGCAGCACATCACGTGCGCTCAATATGGTTCCTCCTTTTTACTCGATACTACAGCCAGGATTATATCCGAGGCCTTCGATTATACGCACTAAAAAAAAATCACGAAAATATGCATGCATATATGATAGCTATCAGCACTGAAAGCTAAAAATTAAGGGGACTTAGGCGTAGAATTAGGGGGCTTGGTGGCATGAATAAATTTAACGACAGTCATTTGAGTTAGGAAGATACTTTTAAAACATAAGTGAGGATTTCTTAAATAAAGAATGTGCAGGACCCAAATTCGACCTTCTTAAATCCAGCAGGACCCGAAATTCGGAAACTGAGAATATTATTATTATTACTGTTTTAAAGCCAAAAACTACAACCTTTAGGAGAAATTAAAAAAAAAAAAAAAGGCAAAAGCTGTTTTCTCTTATGAGTGGTTTTTTGCATTCCTTGCAGGAGGTAAAAAGCTCGGAGAAAAAATCGGGAACGTATTATATCTTTTTTTTTTGAAGTAATTAAAAGTTTTCAAAAGAAGGAAACTAACGTTTCAAAACTGATAGGTCGTTCACTGTACACTGCCGTTGGAAGGTAAAGGGCAATAACTGCAAATTATCTTTTTTTTTCCTTTTTCATTTTTGCCATCTAATATACGTTAGCTTTACTGTACAAGTTTGCTTACTTGATTTCTCGTAAAAAAGAACCTCAGGGTGAGAAGGAAAACATTTTGAACACTTGAAATCTTACAGTTTGCTGCGAACTGATAGAGAAAAAAGAGAAAAGATGGAGAAGATTGCAAAGATCGGCAAAATGTTAAAGTTGGTTGCACGAGAATTTTGTTAAAAATCGCCAATGGCTAATGTTCCCAATTTAAAACTGGATTAGACAGCTCATTTTTGACATCATACTGGTAATGCATTGCCAATTCGGTGGCAAAAACTTTTATCCCTACGTAACAATGTATCCCTAAGTGGTTGTCAATTTATAACATAACTGCACTTTGAATTTAAATTAACATTGGTTAGACAATAGAAAGGAGCACACACCGTATTACAGCCAAACAGATGGATGCACAACCAGACTCCATACAGACCCTACATACGGAATTCCGACCTTCTACGTCATACCGTTTTTGAGTAACTCTAGATACATGAACACGCTGTACATACATACGTACAAACAGATGTCACGAGAATATTCTTGATAACTAATTGGGGATGATCAAAATGAATATTTCGGCTGCTTATTAGTTTTTGCAGATGCACAGTATGCACATGAAGAAGTGCCAAAAGAATGAGTCATCTTCATTAATGGATAGTTAAAATGAAAATTTAAGCTGAAATTGGAGTTTAAAAATCTTTACTAATAATAAAGCTGAAAGTTTTTCTGTCTGTCTCTCTCTGTCCGGATCTCTGTCTGTCAGGATCTCTGTGACGCGCATAGCGCCTAGACCGTACGGCCAATTTTCATGAAATTTGGCACAGAATTAGTTTGTAGCATGGGGGTGTGCACCTCGAAGCGATTTTTAGAAAATTCGATTTTGTTCTTTTTCTATTGCAATTTTAAGAAAATGTTCCTGAGCAAAATTATCATAAGATGGACGAGTAAATTACCAAGTTATCATTACGTGAAACCGTAACATGGGCAAGCCAATTAGCAAGAAATTCATCATACATTATATGAAAATATACAGGCGAACCAAAAGACGTTTTAATTTTCTACTACGGGCAAAGCCGTGCGGGTGCCACGAGTTTATGAATAAATACATCTTTTACGACGTTCATGGAAGCAATAACCTTTAAAATCTCAAGCTGTGAAAATCAATGAAACACTGGCACTAAAAATAAACATTGATAGAGCCTAATATGACCTAAGAGTATGATGGTGGAGGGGAAATGATTTTCGGATTAGTTTGACATTTTACCTCGTAACTGATACCATAAGGAAAGATTTGAGGGAAAGAATATCTATGCAAATGTTGCACTTACATTTAATTTTATCACTCAATCAAAGGGGTCCTGCAGTTTTAATTTTGCCAGAAATCAAGTTCTGTATTTAAGAGACAGATATCGTCAAGGTCAAGTGCGCCACTTTGTGTCGCTGCATCTTTTTAGACATTCGGGTTACGAAGCGGCTGTCAAAGTGTTCATTAAGACTCGATTTTTTACTTCCTTTTACAAAAAAGGAAGTATTGTATTCGCGAAAAAATTTTCACTCAAAAATCGGCCTTAATTTCCATTTTTCTCACCCCCGAATGAATGTTGAGTATTTTTTTCGACCCGATTACACGTGGATATACCTAGGAACGTACAGACACCCGAAATATCCTTTTTGATGACTCCCGAGTTAATTACAACGAATTTTCTCGTGACGTCCGTATGTACGTATGTATGTGCGTATGTGTGTATGTATCTCGCATAACTCACAAAAACGGTATGTCCTAGAAAGTTGAAATTTGGTACGTAGACTTCTAGTGGGGTCTAGTTGCGCACCTTTCCTTTTGGTTGCATTCGGATTTTCGTAAGGGGATCTTTTGCCTCTTTTTTTTTGGGGGGGGGGGGAATCATTATTAATTTCGATGTAAACTCAAGTTGTGTTATAATTTGTCGGACACTAGGCGATATACCGCCAGTCTTTTGGTCGCCAAGTTTTATCGCTAACTTGGCGACAAATTTGGCAGTTTTTTTCTTTTTTTTGAGCAATCACGATTGCTTATTGTTCTCATTTGACCGTTTTTGGTGTCCGTGCCTTTTTCAGCTTGGACCAGGTGGCCTCTGCAGCACCACCGCCCACCGTCCTTTGCAGGCGAGGCTCCGAGCACTGCCTACTGGAATCCGTTTCTCCTGGTCGGTGCGTCCATATCCTACACACACGCACGCTCATATACACACAAGCCTTTACACACATACACACACTCCTACGTGCATACACACATGCCTAGGTGCATACACACAATTCTACGCACACACAAGCCTACACATGCACGCACGCGCGCCTACACACACACAACTATACATACGTAACCGCCCAGGAGGAGGGGCAGGCTTGGGGGGACAGGAGTCCTTTCTAGAAACAATAGTCCCCAATGAGCAGGATCCTGTCTCAACTCGTGTTTCCGAAAAACATAATTTGAATTCAAAATTTCAGAATTCAAGTTAATTTTCTTTTTCAAATTTGGTTTCAATTTGTCCACTGTTGGTGATATTTAGAGAGCAAACAATTGAATCACATTAAAATTGCCAAAAATGGGGAAATGACATTAAATTGGAGTAAAAGGAAGTCATGTGATGCACACATCAGCTCGTTTTTTTACAGCGCATCTTGTAGAAAAGAATGTCTGTTGCTTTTACTCCCATGACCTTCATTTTGCGATACAGTCAAGTGCCCGTACTTGGAACAGTTTTGAACGTTTATCTTTAGCAGCATATTAATCATAAGTTTTCAATTTGAACAAAGAATTCTATTTCGAGAAACAGGGGTGCCCACAGGGGGGGATTATGGCGCAAGTTGCGCCATCAAAATTTTTGGGGGGGATTTTTTTTCTTGGGGGAATATGAAATTTTTGAATTGCGGAAAGAAAAAATATTTAAACTCATTCAACAAGATATATATGCATTAATAATACTTTTTCCACATACTCTTCAGAGACATCGCGAAGGGGGGGAATGTTCACCCCCTCCCACAATTTTTCAGAAGTGGGGTCACCAATATCATTTTAGAGATGCAAGTAACAAAGAAAAATTTTAACTCTTTGTTGTTTTAAAAGAAATAAAATAGTAATTATAAATGAACAATTGAAATAATAGTGACAAAAATTATTTTTTTCTGTAAAATTTGAATAGAAAACGTAGTCTTAAAATACAATTTAGTAGCATTCACGATATCCTTTTACTAAGAGTATCTAAGTAAGGCCCGCGGAAATGTACGCTTCAAACATTCAAAAAAAAAAAAAGTATTCAGTACAGTACACTAGGCCGCAGAGTGAGTATGTCTGCCTAGTTGGAAACTGTGGGCTCGGCTTAAATTAAAGTATTGTGCATAGAGTAAAACTAGCATAATGGGAGGGAGGACCGTCTACAAAACTAACATGGTGCACGCAATGTCTCTCGGCGGCCCTGGTCATAAAAAACTATGCTTCATGGTTCTTCAGTTAAAAAAAAACAAAAATAAATAGGACAACTTCATTAGGACAGCCGTTAGGGTAGTGGTCGCGAAACATTCCCGTATGTTTTTATTATTATTTTTTTATTTATTTATTTATTTTTTTTTAATGACAAATATTCCTGAAAATCATTGCTAAGTGGAGAAAAATGTATGGGTCATCGAAATAAATTTGAAATAGTCACAGAGAGAGAGAGAGAGAGAGAGAGAGAGAGAAACACTTAAATAGAAAAAGAGATTCAAAGTATTGTAATGAATACTCACACCAAAAGTTCTAAATGTTTGAATGGAAAAATCGTAAGTAAATCAAAACTTGATCAAGAGATGCAGGTGGCATATTTACAATAACATGAAGTGGAATAGAAACCTAAGGCATCACAGAAAATTACTACATCCGTTCAAAATGTTAAAAGTCCTTTCTCTAAGGCCGTAAACACTTGTATTGCAAGAAAACAAAAATATTAGACCGGGAAATTGAAAATTTTACTAAAGAAAATCCAAGAAATAATCGTGTTTGGCAAATGAAAATTGGAAGAAAATATTGCCACAATATTTTTACCAATAATTAAAATTTACAATAAGATAGGAACGTAGCCAAACTGAAAGGAAGAGTGTAGAACTCCAAACCCTTCCTTTTACGTCCCCAAAGCTGTCCTGGAAGTGAGTTTTTAGAATTTAGGTTTTGAAAAAATCCCGGGAAAGCGTTCTCAAACCCCACCCCTTTCCCTTACTCTAAAGTCATTAAAGATGGCCTACACCTGACTATTTAGGACAGTAATTTCGAAAAACCATGAGAGTGCTCCCAACGTAACCTCCGAGAAACGCCCTCTCAATTAATCATTCATCATCATTCAAGGTCGAAAAAAATTCCGTCGTTTGGACTTTAAATTTAAAAAAACTCCCGGAGGTGTCCCGAAACTGTTGTCCTCCAAATATTACCGTAGATCCTCAAAAATTTCATTTTTAAGGTTTCAATTCAGAAAAATTTTCGGAGGAGACCAAACCTTCTATTCCTCTTACAGTATTGAAAATCGTCTACGACTGCGTTAATTAAATTTTAATTTTGAAAATTTGCCAGGGGAGGACTCCGAATCTCTCCACCCGTTAACATTACCAAAAATCTTCTGAAACTGCGGTTTCTATAGATCGTATTTTTTTCCGAGAGAATGCCCCCCCCCCCCTCCCCCTCTCGCCAACATCATTGAAAAATGTCTTAAACCTCGGTTTTAGTGCTTCAATTACGGAACATTTCTGGTCGCTAGCCCCTTCAAAACTCCCCCCCCCCCCACTTTTCATCGAAAGTTGGCTTCAATTTCGTTTTCGAAGCTGTAATTTCAAGTAACTGGTAGTGCACAACATTTTTACAAAAAAAAAAAAAAAAAACCCTCTACGTTTTTGAGCCTTCAAAATTTCAAAAACTTTCGGGGGAGGGTCGCCTTTGCCTTTAATATTACCATACATCGTCTAAAACTGCATTTTTCGAATTACAATTTTCAAATTTTTCCCGAGGGAGAGCCTGCGAATCCCGCTTTACGTGTGTGTCATAATCAGAAATAATTCACAATTAAGAATGCGTGCTTGAAGTTTGCATTTGGAAAAATTATAGAACGATGCCCCAGAGTCTCTTTCTCCCTCAACATCACCATAGATCGTCTGAAACTGTTTTTTTTAGATTCCAATCTCGGAAATTCCGGGGGAGAGCCCCCGGACCCCCTCTTCTGAACATAATTAAATATAACGTATGATTGTGTTGGGAACTTAAATTTGGGAAAATTATCGGAAGAGGCTATCCTGGACATCCACTCTCCTTCTTCCCAAACTTAAAATGTAGTCTAAGCCTGCGTTTTTATATCTTCAATTTTGAAATAATGCAAGAAGGTATCCCTCTGACACCACCTAAATCTGATTGAATATTATCCTTGCGATTAAATTTATATTACTAGTACTAAGGTCTAGTAATATGACTATCCCTGCTAAACCAGAAGCCATATTTTCTCTCTCTCTGCATATTGGAACATGCGTTTGAAACAATTAAGGGGCCACCGAAAACTTACAGACCCCTCCCCCCCAGTTTTGTGATCTGGCGACGGTCCTGGTACTCTTTCCAAAATTTAATGACCGTGTCTCTTTTTTAATGAAGGGAACGTCCCAGATGGCATGGAGTTAGTGTCCGTCTTAAAACTGGATCAGACGACTTGATTTCTTTTAAATTTTTTATAAATTTTCTCGAAGTAGCACAATTCTGCATGATGAATACGTGTGACAGTGATGAGAGAGAGAGGTCAAAAATTTTTTATTCTTTGTAATAATTCTGACCAGTGTGCTGTAGTAGTCTTTCTTTGCAGTTTACGAATAACATATTTTTTATCCCTCCAATCGACAATTAATGTATTTTCTTCATTAACTAGCTTAAGCTTATGAATAATTTTTCATTTCACTTCACTCCCATTTTCTCTACCATTTTTAAACTGATTGTTTTAATTTATCATTAAATGATTTTTATTAAAACTTTCAGTGATGTTGGTTTTCGCTGATGGAAGTGGAACAGTCTGTTCTTAAGGTGTTCATATTATTTTTCGTAAATTTCATTTACTTTCTTCTATCTCTGATATGTATAGAAGGATATTTGATTCGTTAAAATTCTCGAGTTCTGATTTATGCGCTGAATAGCTGAATCCATTTTTGAGAATTTCCGAAAAATATCTGTCACGGTGTGTGCGATCCATCTTTTTTGGCTATGCGACTTCAATTTTGGAAAATTTCCAGCAGAGTGATCCCACTGTAAGACCAGAATAACACCCTCATTATCATCAAGAGTCATCTAAAACTGCGTTTCTAGTACTGCAATTTTGAAAAATTTATAAGAGAAAGCCTTCCTCATTGCCCCCCCCCCCCTTTCCTTACACGATCAAAGACAAGCCTGGAATTGCGTTTTTGGAGTATCAATTTCAAAAAATTGCCGGGGGAATGGCATCGAAATTCATTTTCCACTAACATTATCAAGATCGATCAAAACTGCATTTTTAAAGCTACAAGTTCGAAAATTTAAGTGGAGCACCCCTCGTCCTCCCCCTCCCCCACTCTCGTCAACATTATTAAAAAATCGTCTTAAATTTGGTTTTCAGGGCTTCAATGTCGAGAAAAATTCCGGATGAGCTTCCGAAAACTCTTTTTCTTCACGTCACAAGGGTCGGCTACAATTGCGATTTTAGAACTTCAATTTCAGAAAATTGCTTGTCCCCCAACCATAGATAAGCGTTTTTAAAACTTTAATTTTAAATATTTTACTGGGGAGAGCCCTAGCATCTCTTCTTTCTCTAACATTGCCACAGATAGTCTAAAACTGCGTTTTTAGAACTACAATTTTGAAAATAAAGGAGAGCCCTCCTTAACACAACGGTAGACTAACCACAATTGTGCTTTTAAAGTTTCAATATTGAAAAATTACCGGGAAGGGGCCACGAAACCTTTTATACCCCCAAAATCACCAGAGATCATCTAAAACTGTGGTTTTAAAACTACAATTTAAAAATTTTTCCGGGGGAGAAACCCCCGGACATCCTATTTAAGTGACAATAAATTTCTGACTCAAGGTTCATATTGTATACATCTCGTGATGCTTCCATCCCAAGCCAGAAAGTTGAATTCAATCTATCCGTAAGTATCCATACGCTTCAAGAAAAAAAAAATGCAAATAAGGTGTAGCAAAAAACAGGGGTACCCAAAGCTAGTTTACTCAAGATCCATATTGTAAAATTCGGGAAAGCAAGGTGGGTCAACAATCCAACAATATTTCAGTTCAAATGGTATTTGTTAGTGCTACCCCCCCCCCCCCCCAGTAAATTTGACTGGAAATTAGACACTAAAAACTGTTATGTTTAACACGTTTCGAAAGCAAGAAAATTTTTGGGGGGGAATTTGCGCCATTGAGCTTGGGGGGGATGGGCACCCCTGTCGAGAAAGAGTTTCAGTTCTGCACCTCAGGACAAGGTATAGATGTGTAGATATGAGGCAGAGAGAAGCAAAGGGATGTAAGAGGACCATTTAAAGTTTCGAGTAAATGTGTTTTAAGTTTATCTCCTACGTAGGTATTTTTTTCGTAAATCATGCTCCATAGCATCATCTAGCCGGACTACTATTATCATTTCTTGTTCCAAAGCAGAAGAGTTTCCTCTACCATTTGTACTGGTTATCTTCAAATTTTTAATTTTGGCACTGACATCCCTTTGCTTCGCACTGCGTCATATGTTTCAAAATAAATTCTAAAATATGTATACACTAGTGTTACCCGCACGGTTTTGTCCGTAGTTGAAAATTAAAGGTCATTCGATTCGCCTGCATATTTACAAATAATGGATGACGAATTTCTCGTCAATTGGCTATGTTCATTCGCTCTCCCATTCCACGTCATGATAATTTCGTAATTTACATTTACTCCTCCATCTTATGATAATTTTGCTCCGGAAAATGTTCTTAAAATTGAAATAGAAAAAGAACAAAATCGAATTTTCGAAAATTCGCATAGAGGTGCACAGCCCCATGCTACAAACTAACTTTGTGCCAAATTTCATGAAAACTGGCCGAACGGTCTAGGCGCTATGCGCATCACACAGATCCAGACATCCTACAGACATCCTCCAGACAGAGAGACTGAGCTTTATTATTAGTAACTAGTGGTACCCGCACGGCTTCGCCCGTAATAGAAAAATTAAAAGGTCTTTTGGTTCGCCTGTATATTTCCAAATGTATGGTGAATTTTCTCGCCAATTGGCTTGTACCCATGTTACGGTTCCACGTTATGATAATTTCGTAAATTACTCGTCCATTTTATAATTTTTGTTCTTAAAATTGGAATAGAAAAAGAACCACATCGAATTTTCAAAAAATCGCTTCGAGGTGCACACCCCCATGCTACAAACTAACTTTGTGTCAAATTTCATGAAAATCGGTCGAACGGTCTAGGCGCTATGCGCGTCACAGACATCCTACAGGCATCCTTCGGACAGAGATACTTTCAGCTTTATTATTAGTCTTCTTCTTTACTAATAATAAAGCAGTAAGTCTCTCTGTCCGGAGGATGTCTGTAGGATGTCTGTAGGATGTCCGTAGGATGTCCGTAGGATGTCTGTGACGCGCATAGCGCTTAAACCGTTTGGCCGATTTTCATGAAATTTGGCACAAAGTTAGTATGTAGCATGGGGGTGTGCACCTCGAAGCGATTTTTCGAAAATTCGATGTGGTTCTTTTTTTATTCCAATTTTAAGAAAAAAAGTATCATAAATTACGAAATTATCGTAACGTGGAACCGTAACATGGGCACAAGCTAATTGGCGAGATACGAAATTATCATAACGTGGAACCGTAATGTCGGTAAAAGCCAACTGGCGAGAAAATTCACTATACATTATTTGTAAATATACAGGCGAACCAAAAGACCTTTTGATTTTTCTATTGCGGGCGAAGCCGTGCGGGTATCACTAGTTACTAATAATAAAGCAGAAAGTCTCTCTGTCCGGAGGATGTCTGTAGGATGTCTGTGACGCGCATAGCGCCTAAACCGTTCGGCCGATTTTCATGAAATTTGGCACAAAGTTAGTTTGTAGCATGGGGGTGTGCACCTCGAAGCGATTTTTCGAAAATTCGATGTGGTTCTTTTTTTATTCCAATTTTAAGAAAAAGAACTATCATAAATTACGAAATTATCATAACGTGGAACCGTAACATGGGCACAAGCCAATTGGCGAGGTACGAAATTATCATAGCGTGGAACCGTAACGTCGGTACAAGCCAATTGGCGAGAAAATTCACCATACATTATTTGTAAATATACAAGCGAACCAAAAGACCTTTAATTTTTCTATTACGGGCGAAGCCGTGCGGGTGCCACTAGTAGTAAATAAGATAAAGATATATTCAGTGTCCCAAGTTGGGGATCCTCCTCCCTAAATTGTCACCCTTAACGTAATTGATTTTTCTTTTAGCTGCGCAGAAATGGAAAATAACTTGAGGGCACCTATTATTTTAAGCAAGTTTATTTTACAACTAGTGGCACCCGCACGGCTTCGCCCGTAATAGAAAAATTAAAGGTCTTTTGGTTTGCCTGTATATTTACAAATAATGTATGGTGAATTTTCTCGCCAATTGGCTTGTACCGACGTTACAGTTCCACGTTATGATAATTTCGTATCTCGCCAATTGGCTTGTGCCCATGTTACGGTTCCACATTATGATAATTTCGTAATTTATGATAGTTTTTTTCTTAAAATTGGAATAAAAAAAGAACCACATCGAATTTTCGAAAAATCGCTTCGAGGTGCACATGCTACAAACTAACTTTGTGCCAAATTTCATGAAAATCGGCCGAACGGTCTAGGCGCTATGCGCGTCACAGACATCCAGACATCCGGACAGAGAGACTTTCAGCTTTATTATTAGTAAAGAAGACAAAGATAAAGATAAAGACTAAATAAAGAAAAAATAACATTGGACAGAAATAATACGACCTTGTACACTTTCACAAATTTCAGAATGCATACCTTTCCCTGAAAATATTTACTGTCGCCTCAGCCTACTTTGTTTTCTTGCATATAATGTTTTCGCGTTACCTTCTAAATTTGAAAGCATGAAAATTAGTATTTGGTGAACTCAAATATTTACTTATGCAGCTGATACTTAGCTCTTCGCATTCCTCTTTTAACATCTTTTCACATTCATTTTTATTCCTTCACTGTACGAAAAATTCACAAAAAATAAATTGGTCTCATTTACTTATATTTTGAGACTGATTTTCATTAATAGATCTAACATTTGAAATATTTTGGTCAAACTTATCTTGTTCACTGACAAACTCTCATTTTTTTATCAAACGCAAATTTTCTGTCCAGTAACGGTATGACACATTTATTGTCATCAGAATAGTGATCTATTAAATTTTTTTTCAAACTTATTTATATTTTTTCACAGCTAAAATTTTACTGCTATAATTTACACAATATTCCAGGTCGACACTTTTTCTGCTTTTGTATCCAATTTGGAACCATGTCACAAGTTTGGAGCGTATTTGCAATTTCTCTAATTTATGAATGAATAATTTAAACTGAGTGAGTTAAGCGAAAATGAATGTGCACGATACATTTCCGAGGAGTATGACGAAAATTCAAACTAATGCTGCTCAGTTGACGTTGGTAGCCAAAGATGTTTCCATGCTTAAATATCCCATATTGTATCAAATATTTCAAAATGATCAAACTTACCCATAATGCTGAAGCATTAAAGTTTAACTCACATAGCATCAAAAGATACTTATTCTCTTATCCTGTACCACCATTAATATCTTACTTGTAGTACACTGATAAGCGTACAAGCACTCAAAACACAATTTGTCAAAATACCCCTATTTAAGGTAATGAGATAGTATGGGCACTGACTGTAACAAAAATTTTTTGGATTTGTATGAGATGTTACACAGTGGTTCTGCATTGTCGTGAGAGTATCGCGTGAAACAACTATTTCCACTCATTATACAAATACAAAAGTGACGACCAGCAACAGACTCTGGGCCCAGCTAGACTGGTCCTAGTCAGTTTAAAATCCCCAATGAAGATCAATGGCCCTCTTAAAGCTATCCACCCTCCTTGCTGATAACCACCTCTTCTGGTAAGCTGCTCCAAGTGCCCACGGCTCTACTAAAGAAGTAATTTTTCCTAATTACCAGGTTAGCCTGAGATTTAAATAGCTTAAAACAATGACCCCTTGTCCTGTTTTCAGTGCTAAACTTCAGCCCCGTAACATCTTTCATTTTAATTAATTTAAACAACTGAATCAGGTCCCCTCGGTCTCTTCTTTGCTCAAGATTGTACATTTTTAGCCTTCTAAGCCTGGAATCATAGTCTAAGTGAGAAAGTCCATTTATAAGCCTTGTAGCTCGCCTTTGAACCCTTTCCAATACATTAATATCTTTCTTAAGATAAGGAGACCAAAACTGAACAACATACTCCAAATGAGGTCTTACCAAACTTCTGGACTGTTAACAAACTGTCTGGTCCTCATAAACTGTTGGAAATTTTAATGTTGTACTTCTACTTTATCGAAGGTTAATAACCCGAACCCGCTATTGCAAGAATTGCTTTGTTTGATTGTTATGTCAATGTTACCTCTGTACCTCAGAGCCAGACTGACGTAAATCCAAAAATTGCGATTTTCCGTTTATTAGTGCATTGTATATAGACGTCTATTCCGCATCGAGCATGTGAACGTAATTCTGAAAAGAGAAAAATACTTTTCAAATTTGTACCAGGGTTAACATAATTTTTATTTTTGAGGTAGACCGTGCAAAGTCGGGCGACGCAGCTAGTACCTTCATAAACGTGAAATTCACAAAAAGTGAATTGGTCTTATCAACAATTTAAGATGCATTTCCACTTTATTAATTCAGTTAAATTTATTCATGCATAAGTTTAAGAAATTGTTAATACTCTCCAAATTTAGGACACTGATCTAAGTTTGGAACCAAGGCAGAAAAGGGTGTACGAAGAATATTGAGAGAATGTTGGCACTGCCCGATTAAGATATCAGGAGTACAAGGTCAAATAATTTTTTGGGGCCACCCTGTATTCAAACTTTACACTTTTAGCTATCGGACAAAACAATTTTTGCCATTTGGGGGACCCAAAACTAGGTCATGGCCTAGTCAGAAATCAGGCCTTAAATGTCAGTGTTGAAAAGACAAATACTGACTGTTCTGATGACAAATACATGTGCCATGTAGTTAGAGGGCAGAAAAATGGTTCTTCGTAGATGTTCAGAATCTGTTGATAAATAGAAGACATTTTGTCAAAGTTTGACATCTGTCAGTATTGCCAAAACATAAGACGTTTTGACATTTGCTAGATCTACTAATCAAGTTGAGTTTCAAAGTATAGAAGAGGCTAATTTTTTTGTTCCGAACTTCACTTATTACGAAGGAACGAAAATGAATGAAAAAGTGTTTGTCGAAAAGATTACCAAAATGAAGAACCAATCGGAGATGATTTAAAAAAATCTACAAGAGGAACTATTTTGGCCCACAAAATATTTTAATTTTTCCATACGTAAAGGGGAACGCGGAAACGTTACATTCAGAGGAGTCAAGCGGGTTGAGAAGAGAATGAATATTTTCAGAGGAAAGTTTACATTCCCACACATGTAAAAGTCTACAAGATTGAAATTTCAATTGATGTTATTTTTTCCCTATTCAATTTCAAAAAAAAACTTCTTTCAAACGATAATAGGTGTCCGAAGTTATTATGTATCGATACATACATGAAACAAAAATCAAAATGTTAAGTGCCCCAAATTAAAGAGAAAGATCCCTAACTTGGGAAAAGGAATATTTTTTTCGATTTATTATTTTGGAGACATATCTACGTATTATAACTTATCTTCAGGTAAAGTACCAAAGCCCTCTAGGGGTGCCTCGATGGGAGGTCACCGTGACCTCCCAAAGTTTTCTTTTTTCGGAATATACTGTCAAACGATTCGGCAAAATTATCCTTATTTGCCAAATTTTGTCTGACGATTCGTCAAGATTGTCATCGTTTTCGCAAAATTTGAAGTTGCATTTTGCAAAATTGTCATCACTCGGCAAAATTTGAAGTTCCATTCGGCAAAGAGAGAGTTTTCACCCTCACAAAAATTTAACTTTAGAGCGCCTTCTGGGGCCCTCCGATAAAATAAAGCATTTTGTTCAAATTGAAAATAAGAGATGATGTAGTTAAACGCTAAGGTTCGAGACAGTTCAAAACTGTCTCGAGTAAAGACAATTGACTGTGCTTTATTAAAATACCATTGAAATTGCTTTCATAAATGCTAATTCTAACATATATATAATATTCAAAATAAAACAAAATCTTTAAAATTAAAGTTTTTAAAAAGCAATTTGTGATTCCCGAGATTTTTTAAAAGGTGGAGCTGTCACTTTCTTCAGGGGTGTCCACCCCTTAAAAGCAAGGGGCACCCCCTCCAAAAACCAAGAGTCCCCAAAAAAAAGTCAAAAATACCCATTAAAACAGCCCCCCCCCTAAAAATTCTAATGGCAGTCTGCACCATGACTCCCTCCCCCCCTAGGTGGGCACCCCTGCCTTCTTGCGCCGAGATTATTCCGAAATTTCGATTTTGCAACAATATCAACATGCACTGGCACTGAATAAATCCATTGAAGTCAGATTAAAAGTTTGTGTTTTATCAAAATACCAATGAAATTGGTTTCAAAGAGGCAAATTCTAACATAATATTAACTAGTATGTTGTGGCCATCACGAAACTTTCTTCTATATTTTTCTTTTTTTTTCTGATCCCTCCCCATGCTTGACGAGGAAGCAATATTCCCAACAAAAACAAAATGACACATGCAAAAACTTGACGACTATCCCAATGTCTGAATTATTGCGAAAGCAAAGCAAAGAGCGAAAATTGAAAGTTATTTTAAAAGCCTTGCTTGAATGAATTACAAATATTTTATTTGTTAACAAACATAAGATGGCAACAGTTAAAAATTTTAAATCATTGCGATAATATTTCCTATCATTTCCATACAATTAAAATCACGAGAAATACGCAGATGACAATCTATTACGATTTATCTTTCTTATTGTTGCATTAATAAAAATATTTTTATTCGAAAAAAAAAAAATCAACACCTCTTGGAGCGATCGGCGTCAAAATAGAACCAAAGCCTGTTTACATATGGATTCACATATATTCCAAATTTCAACCAGAACGTAGCATTACTTCTTGAGATAGGGCACTCAAAATGGAAAAAAAAGAACGGGTGATTGCGCTACCCCCTTTTTAGCTGTTGACACAAAAATAAAATCAGTTCTTATACCCACTAAGGGCTACTTGCCGATAAATTTTTCTTTCATTCCGTTCATTATTTCTTGAGATGCAGCAGTCACAATTGACGACAAAAAACGTTCTATAGCTCAACCCCCGTTTGAGTTATTGACACCAAAATTGAATCAGCACCTGTTCCTGTTAATACCAACATATGGATCAAATTTTGTTTGATTCCGCCAGTTACTTCCTGAGGAATAGCAAGCACGCGTAACTCGAAAAACGTCCCATTGCTCCACCCCCCTTGGAGGAATTCGCGCCAAAAACTAATGGGCACACGTTCACATAGGGGCACATATGTGTACCAAATTTCGTTCGATTTCATGCGGTAGTTTTTGTTGTAGAGCGGCCACAAAAAACTGGTCACACACAGACGTGACACACATACACACACACATACACACACACATACACACACACATACAGACAGACAGACATTTTCCAAAAATGATCGAAATGGACTCAGCACACCTCAAAACGTTCGAATCCGTCAAAATTCGAAATTCGAAAATTTGCACGAATCCAATACTTTCTTCTATATATTAGATATAGAAGAAAGTAAAAATAAAACAAAATCGTTAAAATTAAATTTTTAAAAAACAATTTGTGATTCCTGAGAGTTTTTTAAAAGGTAGAGCTGTCACCTTCTTGCGCCGAGATCATCAATTCCAATTTTGCAACGATATTTAATCTTAATCGAAGTACAGTTAACGCTTTCCAGTCGTCCCCCTCCCCAGTTAAACAATGAAAGTGTTTCCGAAATTAAATATAGGAAGAAACTTACTTGATTTCTTGACAAGTTTTAAATCCATTTTATGCACTAATTGTTTCGTGGAAACTCTCCTGACACTCGGAAGATTGCATTAATTTTTGAGCGGATTTCAAACATGGCAGAAAAGAACACGCGCACGCTGGTTAATCTCGCGAACAAACACGTTTTAATTGCTTCGATAAAAATGGAAGCGGGAAATGTGAGAGAAAGTTGTAGCAGGAAAAAAAAGAGTTCGCCATTTTTTTTTTCGATGCTAAACAACTTTGTTATTTATTCTAAACGGCAGATTAGCTTTTCCTGTTGTTAAAACAAGTCCTTGCCTTTCATCCTGTCAGTTTTATTGAAAAGCCAAGGTAGAGAGAAGGGATTGCATCGCTAGGAAACTTTTCTAGGACTTTTAGAAAAATAAAAAGGTTGCTCAGGATAAAGAACATTTCGAAAATGCTGCCGAATACAGAAATTGATGTTGTAGATTGTAAACATATTATTCACGACATATTGTTCAAGGCTCTTCTTGGGCTGTATTTATCTAATAGCCATAATTTCTTTCCTCTTCCTTATTTCCCTCCACTTTTAAAAAAATGTTATGCTAATTTGACATCGTTGAAATTAGAGACGTACCGAGTAGCACTTTGGCAGAGTAGCCGAGTATCGAGTGCTCAGCCTTTCACTACTCGGCCGAGTTACCAAGTACCAATTATGTTTTAAGAAGAACCACCGACACACATGTGATGAATTTTGAACTTATTGGAATAGTTGTATAAACCTCCTTGTCCATATAACAGTTTTTAAAACTAAATTCCTGCTAAATTCTGCTGAAATTTAATTACGCATTATTTAAAAAATTTTGTTTATGTCAAAAATTTTACAAAAAAATTATTTTTAAAATTAAAAATAAATAAATAAAAGGTATGATTAATCAAGTTGGAATTAAAACAAATTATACCAATCTATTATAGTTCTAGTCCGCCAAACAAATAATTTTTAAAAGCAAATTAAAACAAATGTGCAGGAACACTGCAGACACGTGTTTCTGCATTACAAGGAACGTCTTTTTCAGCGCATAAAATGTGAGCTAAAGAATGTCAAGACATTCGACAGAAGAATCCGACTTTTGGCGGATGCCTTTAAATCCACGAGCCCCCATTTTGTGCATTGAAAAAGGAATTCCTTGTAATGCCAAAACACGTGTCTGCACTGTGCTTTTAACATTGTTTTATTTTCATTTATTTTTTAAGCAAAGGTATTTTTATATTTCTTATAACTAATTTTTGTTTGTAGCAAAATCCATTTTTAATATAAAAATTCCATATTTTCTACACTTACTTTTTTTGCACAATTTTTAATAAATAAGTTTTATTAACTTTGGGGACATTAAAATAAAGACTAATTCTATTGAAGCATTACAAACTTCATTATTCTCAAAATTTAAATGTGACTTGTAAATGATTGCAGAAAATTATATATGCTTGCGCTTTTTTATAAATTTTAATATCTGTCTTGGACAATATTGTTACAAATCCTGTAAATAGTAATTATTGTAGTAACGTAACCCGTAAATAATTTCCCGTAATGAATATACAACCCCTTAACATATGGCTAAAGTATACAATCCCCCTATTGTTTTTATTTTCATTGATAAAATTTGATAACGGTCTACGCATTTCTCGAAGCAGAAAGAATGTTGTAGAAAATTCTTGGATGTTTATAAAAGCCGTTAGCGATGGATAAACAGTTAGTTTCGATTGAGATTTCGAACTGAGTGCATTTTTGCTCTGTTTATTGCGAGGCATTTCGCTGTGTTGTTTTCGTATTTGGAAGTAAATACGTGTGTAAACGTTGAGTTTACGGTGTTGTGTGATAATTGCTTAATTGCTGATGAATAATTTAGCAGTTGTTGACGCTCTTTCCTGTATATAGTGTAAATAAATCTCCTGTGTTTTTATCAAGAACTGTGTCTTCATTTCAAGAAAGTTTAAGTCGCACCGAATCCGTTACAATTTGGCGCCCAACGTGGGGCTTCTTCTGGACTTTCTTGGAGTAAGTGTGACTTTGGACATTTTTTTTCATAAAGACTGTTTGAATTTATAGACTTTGTTTTTATGGTGATTACTCGCGCAATGGATGACCAATTAAAACAACTTCTGGAAGCAATTAATGCTGTGAAAAGTGACTTGACCGAAAGTTTGGCGGCTAATCAAGAACAATTAAAAAATGATATGGCAGCTAATCAAGAACAATTAAAAAATGATATGGCGGCTAATCAAAACCAATTGAAAAGTGATTTAACGGTGCTGAAAAATGACCTAGTTTCTAACCAAGAGGAAATTAAAAACGATCTTACTTCGGTAAAGACTGTGATGGAAAATAAATTTAATGAGATAGAGCATCGAGTTGATGCTATTGAAGGAAAGTTTGAGGCAGTTGAAGGCCGATTCATCGCAGTGGAAAATAAAATCGAAGAGAAATTTGAAGAAAAATTAAGTTCC
This sequence comes from Uloborus diversus, assembly GCF_026930045.1. Classification (NCBI taxonomy): domain Eukaryota; kingdom Metazoa; phylum Arthropoda; class Arachnida; order Araneae; family Uloboridae; genus Uloborus; species Uloborus diversus. The sequence goes on from NC_072739.1 coordinate 155,781,380, forward strand.
GTTGAAGGCCGATGCAATGCTGTAGAAAATAAACTGGAAGAAGAAGATAGAAAATTTCATCAACTTAAAGAAGACATCTTTAAAGACCTGGAGAGGAGATTGGCGACCGCGGAAAGCAGCTCTGTACAGTTTGGCGCTCCCACATCGGTTGCTCGGCCGTCCATTAAACTTGCCACATTTGATGGGAAAACTTCGTGGCAGGTTTACAAAACTCAGTTCATGATAGTGGCGGAAGCGAACGGATGGGACTCTGCTACCAAGGCCTGCCATCTTGCAGCAGCCCTGAGAGGTGACGCAGCGGACATTCTTCAGACCCTTCCGGACAGCCAGCGCCTGGATTTCGCCGCCCTCACATCTGCGTTGGAGCTTCGCTTCGGTGAGAAGTGCCAGAAAGATTTCAGACGACTCCAGTTGAAGTCCCGTTTCCAGAAAACCGGGGAAACCCTGCAAGAGCTAGCGGCGGACGTCGAGAGACTGTCTCATCTTGCTTTTTGCGACTGTCCTGCGGATGTTCGAGACAACCTGGCACTCAACTACTACATCGACGGGGTTCGAGATCCGGAAATCCAGAAAGCTCTACGGATGGCGGATGTCAAAGACCTGAGTTCTACTGTTGTGTATGCGATGAAGTTGGAGGCCGCCCAGCAAGCAACCCGCAAGGATCGCCATTCAATCCGCGGCGTGAAAACTGATGAGCCTGATTCGGTTTCGTCACGCTTTGCTGAACTGGAAAAGCAAATAAAAGAAATTGCAGGAATCCTCAAAAGGACTTCGGCTCCCAAGTACCAAAATGGACAATCACTTAAGTGCTGGAAATGTGGCGGCGAGGGTCACTTACGAAGAAACTGTGAAGCTCGCCAAGAAACCAGAGGGAAGAGCACCTCTCCCTCCCAGGTCCAGGAAAACTAAGCCATGGCAATCTCGCGGGGCGGAGGTCGCCAAATTGGAATGAGCCCCATCTTAAAGTTTTCCAGATTTCATCGACGAGTGGCGGCAGTAATGGACTGTTTGTTTACGCATATGTAAACGGGTTTCCCTGCGAACTGATTATTGACACTGGAGCCAATGTTACAATCATTAGAACAGATGTGGCTCGTCAATTTGGACTCAACATTCTATGGACGCCGCCCTGCGTTACCCTCCAAACTGTGACAGGTGACAAGATCGAGATTGAAGGTAAAGTAAACTTAGAAATTGTGTTTGGAAACGCCACTTACCATCATATGGCATTCGTTGCTGATATCACGGACCCCTTCATTCTCGGATTGGACTTTTTAAAGAAGTATGACTTCAACCTCGACTTCAAGACTAATGAGCTGCACTCGATGAGAGAAGACATAGCCGTTTTCCCCGCAGAAAGTGATGTAAAATCCGCTCATCAAATAATAGCCCAAACAGATTTATCGATTCCCTCAAGGTCAGAATCATTAATACCTGGCTCCCTTGAAGAAAGCAATAGTTTTCGATTTGGACTCATTGAATACCCCAACTTAAGCAATAGCCCAAAAGGAGTGCTGCTAGCATCTACGCTGGTGGACCTTTCTAAAGATGTAATTCCTGTGCGAGTCGTCAACGTGAGTGAAAGGCCAAGGAATATCCGGAAAGGTGAAGTGCTGGCAACTTGTACTCCAGTAAACTGCATCATTAGAAGAATCAATTCCCCCGAGACTGTGTCTTCTGAGTCCTTGACATCGAAGTTAATTGGGAGTGCACCCTTATCGAAAGATCAAAGAACTGCTGCGGAACAATTGGTGGACGACTTCAAGCATCTGTTTTCATCTACATCGGAGGATGTTGGCCGTACGAATTTAACGCAGCATAGGATCTACACAGGAGAACAACCCCCTATTAAACAGCATCCAAGACGACTACCGTTCGCCAAGAAGGAAGAGGTTGAGACCCTCCTGAAAGAGATGAAGGAGAATGATGTAATCGAACCTTCATACAGTCCTTGGGCCTCTCCCATCGTCTTGGTCCGAAAGAAAGATGGCTCCACCAGATTTTGTGTCGATTATCGACGGCTGAATGAAATCACCAAGAAAGACAGCTACCCTCTTCCACGGATAGACGACACCTTGGACACTCTTTCCGGACACAAGTGGTTTTCGACCCTGGACTTGAAGAGCGGCTACTGGCAGGTTGAAATACACCCTGATGACCGAGAGAAGACAGCGTTTACAACTGGACAAGGCTTATGGCAGTTTAAAGTGATGCCCTTCGGCCTCTGCAATGCACCAGCTACATTCGAGCGTCTTATGGAAACAGTGTTAAGAGGACTTTCCTACGAATCCTGTCTGGTCTACTTAGACGATATTATCATCGTGGGACGCAGTTTCGAAGAACATCTGGCAAATCTTAGGAAGGTGCTGCAAAAGCTTAAGGAAGCCAATCTGAAGTTAAGCCCGTCGAAATGTAATTTGTTCCGCCGGGAAGTGAACTACCTTGGTCACATCATCTTTTCTGAAGGTGTACAAACCGATCCAGAAAAGGTATCCGCGGTCAAGAGTTGGAGTCGTCCCGAAAACATCCATCAGCTGCGAAGTTTCCTGGGGCTCTGCACGTACTACAGGAAGTTTGTAAAGGGTTTTTCCAACATTGCACGACCTTTGCATAAGCTGACGGAGAGCAAGCAAAAGTTTGAATGGTCCAAAGAATGCGAAGATGCATTTCTACGACTGAAGGAGGCTTTAACATCAACGCCTATCCTCGCCTATCCTCAGCCTGAAAAATCCTTCATCCTGGACACTGATGCGAGCAACGAGGGCATCGGAGCTGTTTTATCCCAAGAAATTGACGGAAATGAACATGTCATCGCTTACTGGAGCAAATGCTTATCAAAGTCGGAGCGAAATTACTGCGTCACCAGAAAGGAGTTACTGGCCATAGTGAAAGCTGTAGAACACTTCCATCATTACCTCTACGGCCGAAAATTTCTGCTTCGGACAGATCATGCCTCATTAACTTGGCTTTTGAACTTCAAAAATCCGGAAGGCCAGATAGCCAGATGGATACAGCGGCTCCAGGAATATGACATGGAGATCAAGCATCGAAAAGGGTTATCTCACGGTAATGCTGACGCTTTATCAAGGAGACCCTGTCCTGAGAACTGCCACTATTGTTCCCGAATCGAGAAACAGTATGGAACAACTAGCCCTACTGCCTATCAGGTGACAGTGACTTCAACATCATCAGAACCTGATCCATGGAGTGACGACCAAGTTCGAAAAGATCAACTTGAAGACCCCGACATAAAACCAATTTTGGAATTCATGGAGAGTGACAGTCGACGCCCTAGCTGGCAGGACGTTTCCATCTTTAGTCCTGCAACAAAAAGATACTGGGCTTTATGGAACTCACTCCATTTACGGAACGGCGTGCTACACCGGAAATGGGAATCTGACGACGGCAAAACATCTAGGTGGCAGTTACTACTTCCCCGATCAAGGATTTCAGATGTTCTGAAAGAAATACATAGTAGTGCGACTGGAGGACATTTTGGTGTCTTGAAAACCCTCAATAAAGTTCGGGAGCGCTTCTTCTGGAGCAAGGCGAAGGATGACGTGGAGAAGTGGTGCCATTCTTGTGACGCCTGTGCTGCTCGTAAAGGACCGAAGAAGAGAAGCAGAGGGAAGCTACATCTGTACAACGTTGGAGCTCCTTTCGAACGAATTGGGATCGACATCCTGGGTCCTCTACCAAGAACTGCTGATGGGAACAAATACATTCTTGTTTCCATCGACTACTTCACCAAATGGCCGGAAGCATATCCCATTCCAGATCAAGAGGCTACCACCGTAGCAGAGACTCTAGTCCAACATTGGATCTCGAGATACGGAACACCTTTGCAGATTCATTCCGATCAAGGGAGGAATTTCGTCTCTGCTGTGTTTAAGGACCTATGTCAAATTCTCGGAATTGAGAAAACTAGGACAACACCGCTACACCCGCAATCGGACGGCATGGTGGAGAGATTTAACCACACAATCCTGAATAATCTCTCACTTATGGTCTCCAGAAATCAACAGGATTGGGACAAGAAGCTACCTTTGTTCCTGCTGGCCTATCGCAGTGCTGTCCACGAGACTACCGGATATGCCCCATCTCAGATGCTCTTCGGACGAGAGCTTCGGCTACCTTGTGATCTCGTCTTCGGTCGTCCTCCGGATGCGCCTTCATCGCCTGAGGAGTACATCCAGGATCTCCAGGCCCGGTTGGAAGACGTTCATAACTTCGCACGAGAGCGAATCAACATCGCGGCGGAGAAGATGAAGACCAGATACGACACAAGGTCTACTGGACATGAATTCAACGAAGGCGACAAGGTTTGGTTATGGAATCCCATCCGACGGAAAGGTCTGTCACCCAAATTGCAGTCGCATTGGGATGGACCCTACAAAGTCCTTAACCGACTAAATGACGTCGTAGTGAGGATCCAAAAATCACCTAATGCAAAACCTAGGGTTGTACATTATGATCGGTTAGCCCCATACTATGGCCATAGTTCATGAGTATTACGTAAACAACCATGGTTGATAACATAAAAGTTGTAGATAATTTTTTTTTTTTTTTGCTTTTAATGTTTAGTAATATTTCTTGTTATTATTGTGTTTCCTATGCATTATTGGTTATTATATAATGTGTGTATTTGTGAACTTGTGAAAGAAGTTTGCACCCTTTCTGGGGATTGTACTGCCCGGGACGTGCAGTCCTTGGAAAGGGGGCAATGTTACAAATTCTGTAAATAGTAATTATTGTAGTAACGTAACCTGTAAATAGTTTCCCGTAATGAATATACAACCCCTTAACATATGGCTAAAGTATACAACCTCCTATTCTTTTTTTTCTTATTTCATTCACTGATTTTATCAATGAAAGTGTAGTTGTAGAACGTTGTAGCATTTTCTGGAATCTTTGAGAGATTTCTTTTCGGTGTGTATATAAGCCGTTAGCGATGGATAAAAAGGGAGTTTCGATTGAGATTTCGAACTGAGAGCGTATTTGCTCTGTTTATAGCGAGGCATTTCGCTGTGTTGTTTTCGTATTTGGAAGTAAATACGTGTGTAAACGTTGAGTTTACGGTGTTGTGTGATAATTGCTTAATTGCTGATGAATAATTTAGCAGTTGTTGACGCTCTTTCCTGTATATAGTGTAAATAAATCTCCTGTGTTTTTATCAAGAACTGTGTCTTCATTTCAAGAAAGTGGAAGTCGCACCGAATCCGTTACAATATTCATTTTTTTGCAACTACTCGGTATTGACCGAGTATCTGATCAAAATTGGGCCGAGTACCGAGTACTCGGCAAATTGGCCGAGTAGGTCGATTACCGAGTAGTTACCGAGTACTCGGTACGTCTCTAGTTGAAATTAATTAATCATCCAGGAACGTAGAACTTGCCTAAAAGTGCTGTATGCATAACGGAGACCATACGTTCCGTTTTGAACGGGACAGTCCTGTTTTCAGGTATCCTGTCCCATTGTCCCCGGACATACTGAAGTGTCCCGCTTTTTAAAGGAACAAGTGAACACTGAATGCTTCAACCAAACGTCACTGGGTGGGGTTGTTTAAGCATTTTCACACAAATAAATTAAACGGTGCATATTATTATTTCAACATATTTTATGTTTGTTGAGTCTTACTGTTTGACCACGGATTGTATGTAATTTGGCAATCTGCCAACTAAAGATGATTCCATCTGAATGAATCTAGCAGGGAAGAAGGGAAAATAGCGATGGGATTTTGATGCACGTGTGTCATAATGTCACTAGTGCCTTATTCATTTATTGCATTCTCAAAAATTAAATAAGGGGAAACAAAAAAAAAAAATTCATTTTGTTCAGAAACGTAAAAGCAAAATGGTAAGCTCAAAACTTTGTTAAACCGGTAAATAAACAAATCAATTAATTTTTACCGTGAGAATATAGATCAAATATACTTTAGATTTAAAAAATGTTGCTGTGAGTACATTTTCATTTTTACAAAACTTAGGCTAAATAATAGAGAGGCAAAAGTGCACCTCTGAAACAAACCAACTAACATCCCTATAAACTAATAGATACGTCCATTTCCGCCTATAAACCGGATATTAGCCTTTCCATGTAATCGATGGTCAAACAGTAAATATTCGTACAAAGAGCATATTCGCTTATTTCTAATTCGGACTAGCGAAAAATCACAGTTGAAAATCGCAATTCAAAGCAATATTGTTTTTAAAAGTAAATTGCGTATGATATTCTCCAAAAATATCACTTTCGTTTAAAATCAGCACCAAATAAGGGGAATGTGGCAAAGTGAAAAAGAGGAGCAAAGCGAAATGGTCAAATATTTACTCCGCATTCAGCGCTACCTGATGCGGTAATATTTCAACTATGTAGTAGCACATATAGTCTATTCTAGTTCGTAAAAAAATAAAAAAAAAATAAAAAAAAAAACCCCGCCGAAGATTAAAGCAAATGATAATACAGCCAATTTTCAAAAATCGACACTCATATTGTAATATTTTGTTGGTGTCTAAAATTATTTTTGTTATTATAAGATGATAAAGTTCTCGTTATAAACATTTTAAATATTAATTGAAGACTTCTAATGTTCGTTGAAGTATATTTGCTTAGTTTATATTAAACTTATTTGTATTTCAAATATTTGTTTACAATTAGTCAAGTATATGCAGAGCAAAGTGGATGGGGCAAAGTGAAAGTTTTGTTTCGTTTATTCATTCAATCATTTACAAAATAACTGCAAATTTTGCTTTAACCACACATTTTTTAGTTTAATTTGTTATTCTTGAAAGTAAAATATTAGCATTCTTTCATTTTCCACACAGTTTTTTCTTCAGACTAAACAATGATTACTTTCACACATCTTATGAAAATCAAATGTTTTTCAATCATGGTAGTAGATCAACGTAAAACAGTAAGTGAAGACGAAAAGCGGGTGTCGGTTTCAGAAAGTGTCGTTGCGTTTGGTCAAAAGTCGCAACAAGATTGGAGTTTGAGATTTTTAGCGCTGTACTGATGTTTATGCAGTGCTGGTTTCTTGAGTGATTGACGTTTATTTTATTTTTTACATTATTAAGATTTAAAAATTGTTTTCTGTTAAGATTAAGTCTCGGAGGTAAATGAAATGAGTAACGAGCGAAAAAGGCTGAATGATTTTAAATAAACGAAACATTCTAAATTAAAAACCGAAGAACGAAAAAGAGTCTTTAAAAATTTTTTTTAAACGTGATATATTTTTTTCCCAAACGAGCAGTTTTCAAAAGCAGAAACTTTGGACTCTTTGCAATGTAATCCAGTTACAATTTACTAATAAAATAAAATCAAAGAGTGAGGAATGGTAACAAGTAAGTGAAATTATTCAAATCGTTAATTTGATGAAAAAATAAATAGCAGGATAAAGATGCTGCTTTAAATAATGATGACAACAGATATAATTGTTAACGCATAAGACATTAAAGTTCAGTGATTATCAAAGATTCAGCTACATAGATATTAAAAAGGCCAAGCTAGAGTTTCGATTTCGAAACACGGTTTTGATAATAAGAGCACTAATACATAACTTAAAAAAAATAATAATAATAATTTGAATTTTGTCATCTTGAATTCAAATTTTGTTTTTCGCAATCGCGAGTGTGTGTGTATGTAGGCGTGTGTGTTTGTGTGTGTGGGGGGTACGTGTGTTTGTGTGTAGCGGGTATGTGTATGTGTATGAGTGCTTGTGTGTGTGGGGGGGCGGGGTATGTGTATGTGTGTGTAGCAGGGTTGGCAAAAACCCGGGTTGTTTTAAAAAAGCCCATGGACCCAGGGTTTTTTGGTTTTTTTTTAAATAAAACCCAAAAAAAACCCAACTAAAGCTGGTTTTTTTTTAAAAAGAAATGTGCTTTTTTTTTTTTTTTTTTGTCTTTTTTTAGAGAAAATGTGGGTACTTGTAGAATATTGTAGCGTAAGTATATGAACAAAGCACAAAAATTGTCTTAAGGTAAAAAAAGCTGGAAAATTCAGCGTTTTCTGAAGAAAAGTATAAAAGACAACGCAACCCAAGAATGGTGAAGTTTCAGATTTTTTAGTATCCATGATTATCGGCAGTTAAGGCAAAGTTACTTCTCGAGTGATAAAATCTCATGTTTGTTTTTAATTACTACGCTTTTTTTTAAATTTTACTTTATTGTATTTCATTTTGTTATGCAAAACTACTGTAGAACCTCAAGTAGTTTAAATCCCTTTTTACTGAATTCCAGCTTAATCAAGACATTTCCTTGAATTTTATGTTGCCTGTTTTTCTACTTCTGTGTACAGAGTAAGAAATATTAAACTTTTACGCAAGATAATGAAAAAAAAATACTATACATCCTGTTCTGTTTTCTGTCCGACCGTTTGTAACACCTATTAATTTCTAAAAAATATGCCTTGTTTGTTCAAGATTTGTGACGTGTTGGTTTGCAGAAAAGAATTCAAATGAAAGCCTTTTAGCTAGAGTAGTTTCCTCTGTACAATCTACAAATATTGAGAAAATCAGACGTGACAGGACTTAGTTAAGATAATTTGAGTTATTTAATTAGAATATTTGAAGCATTTTTTTAATGCCATTAAGAGTTAAGAAATACTATTAAAGTTCAAAATTCATTTTTTATATCCATTTTCTGTGGTGAAGAGCAAATAAAAAAGTTTAAATTGTGAAAGTATTAAAATTAATTAATTTTTTTAAAGCTCCTCAGAAAATTTAAAAAACCCAAAAGTGGGCTAAATAATGGGTTTTTTTTCAAAAAAACTCATTGGATCCAACCCAGTTGGGTCCCATCCGGCCAACTCTGGTGTGTAGGCATATGTGTTTGTGTCTGTGTACAGGCATGAGTGTGTGTATGTGTATGTGTGTAGGCATGAATGTGTGGGTAGTTGTGTGTATGTGTAGGTGTCTGTATGTATGCGTGCGTGTATGTGTTTGTGTGTGTGCAGGTGTTTGTGTGTAGGTGTATGTATGTGTGCGTATGTGTTTGTTTGTACGTGCGTGTATGTATGCGTGTAAGTGTAGGATACTGACGCAACCTGGAGGCGGTTTTCGCTATAGGAGCAGCATCGTGAAGATCCGGTCGACGGTGATGCTGCGGAGGGTACTGGCGGGAAAATAAAATGACAGCACATCAAAACAGTCAAATGAAAGCAATAAGCAATCGTGATTGCTCAAAAAAAAAAAAAAAAACACACGCGCACACACACACACACAGAGAGTTAATTCGGTATATAATCCTTTATTAACCTGCCTAAGAGCAGTACTTGAGCCATGAACGATGTAAAAAATTAAATGACATAAACAGGGGCGCACTGAACTAAAATTTTTGGGAGGAGGAAAATTATAATTTTACCGAATGATTAAAACACAAGCTTACACGCATATCATACATACGTCCTTCTAATGAGAGGGAAAGATAGGCATCGTTAAAAAACAATTTTAAAAATTTAAAAAAAGAATCTCTATGTTGCAATATTATCTCCAAATTTGCTGAAAAAGGAATTTTATGAGAGACCACTGACTTCCCGTCGGGACGCCCCTGAATGTGAAACTTTATTTTTTGAGTCAAAGAAAATTTGCTTCTTTTAGAGAGGAGGGTGCGGCAGATTTCAATCTGACCAGCGGCGGCATGGAGCTAAATTCGGCCCTGGTAACAGCAACACTTAAATAATTTATTAAAAATTAAAAACTTATCAGCGATTACCAGCAGAATCTCAAAATAAACTAGTATGTTGTGGCCATTACGAAACTTTCTTCTATATTTTTCTTTTTTTTCTGATCCCTCCCCATGCTTGACGAGGAAGCAATATTCCCAATGAAAACAAAATTACACATGCAAAAACTTGACGACCATCCCAATGTCTGAATTATTGCAAAAGCAAAGCAGAGAGCGAAAATTGAAAGTTATTTTAAAAGCCTTGCTTGAATTAATTACAAATATTTTATTTGTTAACAAACATAAGATGGCAACAGTTAAAAATTTTAAATCATTGAGATAATATTTCCGATCATTTCCATACAATTAAAATCACGGGAAATACGCAGACGACAATCTATTACGATTTATCTTTCTTATTGTTGCATTAATAAAGCTATTTTTATTTAAAAAAAAAAAAATCAACACCTCTTGGAGCGATTGGCGTCAAAATTGAACCAAAGCCTGTTTACATATGGATTCACATATATTCCAAATTTCAATCAGAACGTAGCATTACTTCTTGAGATAGGGCACTCACAATGGAAAAAAAGAACGGGCGATTGCGCTACCCCCTTTTTAGCTGTTGACACCAAAATAAAATCAGCTCTTATACCCACTAAGGACTACTTGCCGATAAATTTTTCTTTCATTCCGTTCATTATTTCTTGAGATACAGCAGTCAAAATTGACGACGAAAAACGTTCTATAGCTCAACCCCCGTTTGAGTTATTGACACCAAAATTGAATCAGCACCTGTTCCTGTTACTGGCAACATATGGACGAAATTTTGTTTGATTCCGCCAGTTACTTCCTGAGGAATAGCAATCACGCGTAACTCAAAAAACGTCCCATTGCTCCACCCCCTTGGAGGAATTCGCGCCAAAAACCAATGGGCACAAGTTCACATAGGGGCACATATGTGTACCAAATTTCGTTCGATTTCATGCGGTAGTTTTTGCTGTAGAGCGGCCACAAAAAACTGGTCACACACAGACGTGACACACATACACACACACACACACACACACACATACACACACACAGACAGACAGACATTTTCCAAAAATAGTCGAAATGGACTCAGCACACCTCAAAACGTTCGAATCCGTCAAAATTCGAAATTCGAAAATTTGCACGAATCCAATACTTTCTTCTATATATTAGATATAGAAGAAAGTAAAAATAAAAACGAAACCTTGAAGAGATCCTGAAGATTTTAACTCATTTTTTAAAAGACAATTTAGAATAAAAGAGTATAAAACAACTTCAAAAGGCACAAATTTGTAGGCAACATCATATACATGTTTCGGGATTACAAAAAGCCCCTTTTTTATGTAAATTTGTCATTACTTTCTTCTATATCTAATATATAGAAGAAAGTATTGGATTCGTGCAAATTTTCGAATTTCGAATTTTGACGGATTCGAACGTTTTGAGGTGTGCCGAGTCCATTTCGACTATTTTTGGAAAATGTCTGTCTGTCTGTGTGTGTGTATGTATGTATGTGTGTGTATGTATGTATGTGTGTGTTTGTCACGTCTGTGTGTGACCAGTTTTTTGTGGCCGCTCTACAGCAAAAACTACCGCATGAAATTGACCGAAATTTGGTACACATATGTGCCCCTATGTGAACTTGTGCCCATTAGTTTTTGGCGCGAATTCCTCCAAGGGGGATGGAGCAATGGGACGTTTTTTGAGTTACGCGTGCTTGCTATTCCTCAGGAAGTAACTGGCGGAATCAAACAAAATTCGGTCCATATGTTGCCCCTAACAGAAGCAGGTGCTGATTCAATTTTGGTGTCAATAGCTCAAACGGGGGTTGAGTTATAGAACGTTTTTTATCGTCAATTGTGACTGCTGTATCTCAAGAAATAACGAACGGAATCAAACAAAAATTTTTTGACAAGTAGCCCTTAGTGGGTATAAGAGCTGATTTTATTTTGGTGTCAACAGCTAAAAGGGGGGTAGCGCAATCGCCCGTTCTTTTTTTCCATTGTGAGTGCCCTATCTCAAGAAGTAATGCTACGTTCTGGTTGAAATTTGGAATATGTGAATCCATACGTAAACAGGCTTTGGTTCAATTTTGACTCCAATCGCTCCAAGAGGTGTTGATTTTTTTTTTTTTTTAATAAAAATAGTTTTATTAATGCAACAATAAGAAAGATAAATCGTAATACAGTGGCTCCCAAAAGTGTTCGTACACTTTGAAATTTTTTAGTAAAACCAAAATAACTCAAAACTGAATTCGAATATAAAGTCCAATATTTTTTCACATCATTCCTATGTCATTCTAAATATAACCCATTGGTTTTTTCAAAATATTGAAGGATCTTCTTTTTGAAATGGGTCAGAAAACGAAGAGACAGAGAAATAACACGCCACAAAAGTCATCGTACACTTAAATATTTTCGAATAAATTCATGATTAAAATTATCATGTGCCGTTTTATTAATATTTTTGCATCGTGTTGACCCTTATGAGTCATCTGGCTTTAATTTTTGGTTTATTTATTCCATAATATATTGCTTATTACTGTAAAATGGCTGGTATTCGTAAAAAACCGCAAACGCCATTCAAAATTTGAATTTTTTTTCCACAGTAGTGGTAAATTGGTTTGAAATGTCCCTAAATTAGTTAATTTATTTGTTTGTGTAGTAAAGTGCGTGATAAAATGCTGTAAAGAAAGGAATCGGACCGAAAACAAGGTAAGAAAAGGGCAACCGGCAAAGTTGACAAAACGTGATCGTAGATTTAAAGTTAAAAAATTTATGAAAAATACACATTTCAGTAATGTAAAAGTTTCTGCAGAGTTAAATGAAACATTTTACATTTAATTTTCACCTAAAATTGTTCGCCAAGTTCTTTGATTAGCTGGATTAAATGGGACCTCTTCCCGCAGAAATTTTCTTGGTCGTGCGAAAACCAGAAAGCTTACGCTTTTCGTCCCAAAATCAATGATAAATAAGCTAAAAACAGTCTAGAATCATGTTTTACTTATAGATAAAAATTAATTTAACATTTTTAATTAAATTGTTGTATAAATGTAAGTATAAGAAAAAATTAGGAACTTAATCTTAAGAACTTAGTTGGATCAGTTAATCAGGACGGTGAAGGTGTTTTAGTGTGAGGGTACATATCAGCATCAGGACTTGGTAGTTTGTAATTTTTTGATGAAATAATGAATCATGCTGTTCCTTTAAATATTTAAAAAACCAATTTTGAACTCTTTGCCAAAAATTTGGTTATTGGAAACAACTTTGTTTTTTATCAAGATAACGATAAGAAGCACACGGTTTTCAACGCTTGCGTCTAGTGCCTCGAAAATCGTCCTAAAATTTAGAAAATACCCCCTCAATCTCCAGATTGTAACTTAATGTAACGTATTTAGAGATATCTGGAGGCTAGATTACGAAAATAGAGCTTTAAAACGAAAATAGAGCTAGAAATAGTAGTACTCGAAGTGTGGTATAACACTTACTCAGAAATTACGCTAAAAAAGAAAGAAAAAGAATGAAATCTATTCCCAGATGTTTAAAAGGTGTTATGAATACTGTATGATATTCTACTAATTAATAACTTAATCAAAAGTTAGATTAGTCAATAATATATAGACATTTTATAAAGTGTACGAAGACTTTTGTGAGATAAAATTTCCGGCACTTTTCGATTTTTGATTTTTAAAAAATTAAGTTTTAATATTTTTTAAAAACTTTTCATGCAGTTTCTTTAAAAATTGATCATCGATATTATAATTAAATACCTATTCCGAAATATTACTTCTAACCAATGATTTGGGGTCTATTTCATTGAAAGTCGTAGGTGTACGAAGACTTTTGGGAGCCACTGTAGATTGTCGTCTGCGTATTTCTCGTGATTTTAATTGTATGGAAATGATCGGAAATATACGTTCGGATAAATCTGCAACGGTCTACCACTGACGTCACAGCTACGTTGCCTTATGATGTCATCGGAATGGGTGGAGCTACGTTTTCTTCAGCCGGTCTGAAATAAGCGGATTTACGTTGTTTTAGTCTCGCTGTTTTTGTTTTTTTTTTTTAACTCATTCATTTCTTTTTTCTTATACTTTTGTAATTTTACTGGTACGACAATGATGTGACACCTATTATTTCCACAGTAAATAAGAGATGTGCACATGGGTGACGGCAAGGGGGGGGGGTGCAAGGAGGATTTCTTATACCTCACGGCTTTTGAAAAAAAAATCAAAAAACAATTTTCAAAAAACTTTTTTTTTATATTAACTTTTTTACTAGTTATTTATAAGAAATTTAAACATATATCACTAAGTTTTCTTTTATATTTAGGTGTTTATATTATTTTTAGGGGCATTCTTCATCCTTGACTTATAAAAACTAAATTGGCTTAGTTAAACATATTGAAAAATTACAAAATATCTTAAAGAACTGCAAAATGCATCACGATTAAAATTATTCTATCGCTTATGTTTACCTGAATTGGCAAGAAGCCCCCCCCCCCCCCCCGTCGACTTTAAAAAATAAAGTTGCAATAATTTAAAAACAAAAACTTTTTAATACTTTTAAAATATTTTTAAGCATGTTTTTAATGATACTAAATAAGAAAGAAAGTAACTACTTTTACTGAATAAGAAAGAAAGTAAAAATAACTGCATTTTAAGCAAAGGGCAAATGCAAAACTGCAGAAATACTGTGATCAGAAAAATGTAACTTTTAAACTGAATAATTATATAGAAATACGTCTTAGAAGTCGCTTTAAGATAAATTAAATGAATAAATAATTATTCACATAATTTTTTAAAAATTGGAAAATCAATAAATAAATAAAAATTAATTTTAATTTTGGCTGTCTTTCGCAATCACGTGTTTGTGTGTGTAGGTAGGCGTATGCGTGTAAGTCTATCTGCAGTCATGTTGTGTGCAGGCGTGTATATGTAGGTGTGGGAGTGGTGTATGCAGGCGTGTGTGTGTGTGTGTGCAGGCGTGTGTGTGCGTGTAGGCCTCTGCGTGTGTGTAGGATATGGATGCAACCTGGAGACGGTGTCCGCTGGAGTAGCAGTATGGGGACTGGGGAGGGGGTGGACAAGGTGGAGTCCCTCCAAAAATCCACCGGTGGTGGCAAAAATAAAATCAAAGGACGGACGCCCAAAACGGTCAAGTGAGAACAATAAGCAATTCACAATTGCTGAATTTAAAAAAAATGTAAAATAAAGAAGTTTATATAAATATGTTTTTGAGCAATCGCGGTTGTTTATTGTTTTTACTTGACAATAACTGATTTCCTTTGATTTCATTTTTCTATGCTTATGATGCAAACTTCTCTGGTGCACGGGCCTCCATGAGCGTGTCCATCTTCTTCAATGGTGGCGCCCATGTCCTCTGGTCCTCGGGCCTCCGCGAGCATGTCCCTCCTCCTTAGGTGGTGGCGCGTCCATGTCCTCTAGTCCACGAGCCTCCGCTAGCATGTTCCTCCCCTTGGATGGTAGCGCCCATGCACCTCGAAATCGAATTATTTATTAACGACCTTTTCGATTTCACACATCCTTTTTAAGCGAAAACATTATCCAGCACGCAACATCCAAAACATAACATCCAGTATCAAGCCCCAGGCAATCACTTGAATTTTGAAGTCAAGAATTCAATTACAGCGTTGAGGTAAAATCAATTAGTGGGAAAAAGAAGCCCATTGAGTAGGATCCCCAGGTAAATGATACAGCGACTTTTGCATGTTCTTAACATGTGGCCGTATTCTTCTGATCGGTAGGGCGTTGGATTCGCAACTGCAGGATCGCGGGTTCGATGCGGCTGATCGGAGATCCTCCGTGTACGCTAATGGTGACAGGTTCACGTCACTTAATCAGTCGTGATCACGAAGACCTCCAAGTTTCCAATCCAAATCGATATTTCCGAGGGTGCTGGATCGATCAGGGATTGCCCGGCTCCTGGTCTGGATCAAGAAACTAAGAAACTTAACTGTTTTCAGGGTCCTATCTGACCAATGAAACCATGTGTAAGCGGTAGGTACGGGAACATGGGCGCCCATATGCATAATTTTAAAAATGGGGGGGGGGGGGGTGCTCAGATATTTTTTCATGGTTTAGCAGGATATTTTCCCCATAGAAACCGATTTCAGAGCAGATTAGACTTTTTGAAGTGTGACATTTTTAATAAATTATTCATTGGTGGCTATAGTGAAGAAATTTTTTTACATTTTTGCAAAGAAAACGTGCTAAAAGCAAGGAGGTTCCAATATCAAAGGAGGGGGGGGGGGCTTGAACTCCCATTTTCCCCCCTATATGGGCGCCCTTGATGAGGGAGCCTGGAGTGTAGGCTAGTGTTATTTAACAAGTTGACTACGGAGGTATTGCTATTTCTGTTACTTTAATCTGCTATTAATCTAATACCAAGTATTTGCTAGAAAAGAAAGTTACACTTCCATCTCATTTCATTCCCTTCCCCCAAAATTTTAAATTTTTTTAAATTCGATCCTATATTTACAAGTTTATTCATTTAAAAACGTATTGCTAGCTTTATATCCTTGAAATTAAAATCAACAAAACTTATGAACTAACATTTGGCACTGGGGTGCTAAAATCAGATGTTCCGGTCAGCCGAACGCGAAGCCCCCAGTGTTTAGGTTCCAAGCACGCTTGGTACTCGTTTTATCGACCCACTGAAGAAATGAAAGGCCGAGTTGACCGTGCCGAACCTTGGCATAAAACCCGGGTCTGCAGCGCAGCGAAACGAGCAGGGGACTCTTATTCAAGTCATCTTAGTTTATTCCATAAAATAATACAAAAAAAAAAAAAAAAAAAAAAAAAAAAAAAACGAAACTTTGTCAAAAGCAGTCATTTAAAGGAGTTGGGATGCCTGAGCACAAATGCGATAAACTTCAGTTACGTATATTTTTCGTTTTAATCCATGCCTATGTTTCCTCTTATTCCTTAGAAATAATTTGGATTTGGTATAACAATCTTGACTCTCTCCCCATCCTGCTCTTCCACTTTCATTGGTTTTTTGTCAGCTGTTTTATTTCACGGACTCTTAAAACCTATTGTTCCCCATAAACTTAGCTATTAAATTATCCCACTTAGCTATTAAATTTTATTTAATTGCTAAAATAAAAATATAATGGTTGAGTAACTTGATAAACTTATTTTGACAATCGCCACCCCCTATTTTAAACTTTAATAATATTATTAACAAGAAATAACCAATGTTTTTTAGTATAAATAAGCAGATTTTTACCGGATGTCTTTACATCCAAAAGTTCGCAACTTTGAACTGAAAAAGGGGTTCCTGGAAACCCCGAAACACGTGTATTCAATACTCTATTTATTTGTGCTAATAAACGTTAGATATTTCCTGTTATTTCTCGGCTTAAAGGAATTAAATTATTTCTTAACAAAAAAATTCGTGATTTTTTTTCCATTTTTTTTTCGTATACCGTTTTATTTTATAGAGAGATAAACTTAAAATCTATTTTTCCCCACAAAATAGCTAAAATAGCTAAAATAAAACATATTTTGGTAAATAACTTGAAAAACTATTCTTGATATCTTCTCCCCCCTCCCATTTTTTGAATAAATCATATCTTTTATAACGCCAAATTTATGTCTTAAAAACAAATAATATTTTAATTAAATATAAAGTAAAACCATTATTGCTTTAAAAAATAAACTCCCTTTCTTTTTTATAACGATAATAAAAAGGAAATAAAGATAAAAAAGAGAAATAAATAAATAAAAAAATATGATCGAAAAGCGAAAAGAAAAAATTATCAAACGCGAAAATCAACTAGCGAAGAAAACGATGTGACGTCAGAAGGTTAGGTAGCTCCATCCATTCTTGTGACGTCAGAGGTAGACCGTTGCAGATTTATCCGAACGTGGAAATATTCGATTCGATTCGATTCAGAGTCACAACTGACTTCAACTGCATTTATGTCGAGGTCTGCATACTGAGTGCCTTACCTCCATTATTTTATATACCGATAGATGGCAGCACCATCACCGGATCGAGCAGTTAATGAGAATTTAGAACTAGTCCAAGAGCTAATAGCTACCTGGTACTAGCACCCCCAGAGGTATCGTTTCACTTGGAGGACATTGAGACCACGAGCATATTTAACGTCGCCCAGTCCCCTTTAATGACGACGGTGGGTCTTGTGGAAATATTATCTCAATGATTTAAAATTTTTAACTGTTGCCATCTTATGTTTGTTAATAAATAAAATATTTGTAATTAATTGAAGTAAGGCTTTTAAAGTAACTTTCAATTTTCGCTCTTTGCTTTGTTTTTACAATAATTCAAACATTGGGATGGTCGTCAAGTTTTTGCATGTGTAATTTTGTTTTTGTTAGGAATATTGCTTCCTCGTCAAGCATGAGGAGGGATCAGAAAAAGGAAAAATATAGAAGAAAGTTTCGTGATGGCCACAACATACTAGTAATTGTGTGGAAATGATCGGAAATATTATCTCAATGATTTAAAATTTTTAACTGTTGCCATCTTATGTTTGTTAACAAATAAAATATTTATAAGTAATTCAAGCAAGGCTTTTAAAATAACTTTCAATTTTCGCTCTTTGCTTTGCTTTTGCAATAATTCAGACATTGGGATGGTCGTCTAGTTTTTGCATGTGTAATTTTGTTTTTGTTGGGAATATTGCATATTGTCAAGCATGGAGAGGGATCAGGAAAAAAAAAAGAAAAATATAGAAGAAAGTTTCGTAATGGCCACAATATACTAGTTTTTACTTTCTTCTATATCTAATATATGGAAGAAAGTATTGGATTCGTGCAAATTTTCGAATTTTGACGGATTCGAACGTTTTGAGGTGTGCTGAGTTCATTTCGACTATTTTTGGAAAATGTCTGTGTGTGTGTGTGTGTGTGTGTGTGTGTGTGTGTGTGTGTGTATGTATGTGTGTGTGTGTGACCAGTTTTTTGTGGCCGCTCTACAGCAAAAACTACCGCATGAAATCGAACGAAATTTGGTACACATATGTGCCCGTATGTGAACTTGTGCCCATTGGTTTTTGGCGCGAATTCCTCCAAGGGGGGTGGAGCAATGGGACGTTTTTTGAGTTTTGCTCGATTGCTATTCCCCTGGAAGTAACTGGCGGAATCATACAAAATTTGGTCCATATGTTGTCCCTAACAGGTACAGATCCTGATTCAATTTTGGTGTCAATAGCTCAAACGGGGGTTGAGCTATAGAACGTTTTTTTGCCGTCAATTGTGACTGCTGTATCTCAATAAATTATGAACGTAATCAAACAAAAATTTATCGACAGGTAGCCCTTAGAGGGTATAAGAATTGATTCTATTTTGGTGTCAACAGCTAAAAAGGGGGTGGCGCAATCGAATGTTCTTTTTTTTTTCCATTGTGAGTGCCATATCTCAAGAAGTAATGCTACGTTCTGGATGAAATTTGGAATAATTATGAATCCATATGTAAACAGACGTTGGTTTAATTTTGGCGCCAATTGCTCCAGGGGGGGCTGATTTTTTTTTATTTGTGTGAATAAAAATAGCTTTTTATCTGCAACAATAAGAAAGATAAATCGTAACAGACTGTCGTCTGCGTTCAGCTCGTGCTTTTAATTGCATGGAAATGATCCGAAATATTATCTCAATGATTTAAAATTTTTAACTGTTGCCATCTTGTGTCTGTTAACAGATAAATGTTTGTAATTATTTTCAGCAAGTCTTTAAAAATAATTTTCAATTTTCATTCTTTGCTTTGCTTTTGAGATAAATCAGGAATTGGGATGGTCATCAAGTTTTGGCATGTGTAATTTTGTTTTCGTTGGGAATATTGCTTCCTCGTTAGGCATGGGGAGGGATAAAAATTATAAGAAAGATATAGAAGAAAGTTTCGTGATGGCCACAACATACTAGTTTAAGTTGTTGAATATTCCTGTACTAAGTACAAAGGTATTTATGCAATTATTTCAATAAATTTACAATGTTTTAACAGTAGCGTAACTAGGGGTTGGCAGGAGTGGCTCTCGCCAGGGGGCGCAGCAGCCAGGGGAGCGGTATTTCCGACCGATGAAAAAAATTTTTAAAAGAGTTTTTTTTTTGGTCATAGAATGTGAAAAATGCTTTAAAAAAAATTAAAAAAAACTCGCAAGAAAAAGAGCTAAAAGGAGGGAATACACACACACACACACACACATATATATATATATATATAAAACATCTTCTGAGAAGGAACATTAGCATCATTGAAAACAATTCTAAAAACGAAAATAAGAAAAAAAAATTACAATGCTGCCTCCTATTTGTCGAATAAATTAATCCAAATGTTCATTAATATATATATATATATATATATATATATATATATATATATATATATATATAATATATATATATATATATATATATATATATATATATATATATATATATATATATATATATATATATGAATAAATCTAAATAAAATTGAAGATGCAAAAAGCAAGAACATCAAAATGAAAAAAGGTGAACCAGGGACCGACACTTTCTCAAGGAGTGGACCGGTCCCTAAGTCCACAAAGCCCTTTCTATTTAGCAAGAGGGAAGGTCCCCATTAACTTGCTACCCTCCCCCGAGAGCCTTAGAGGAAAATTGAACAAGAAAACATACCTGAAAAATAATGAACGAAAGCGTTTTCAGGTGAACCATCAAAGGGAAGAAACGATCAGAATGTAGACCTTGAAAAAGAGAAATGATATGCACGTGCCAGGCAAACATGCAGTTAAGACACAGCAGAAGCAGAACCTGGAATTGTAAAACATGGAGTTGAAAAAAACCTGAAGTTGAAAAAACCTTGGAGAGGAAATAAAAATAATAATAAAAATAATAATAATAATTAAAAAAATACTAAAAATTAAAACTGGATCGGAAATTACATCAGAAATTAACAAAACATTTTCCAGGGGAATTTATATAGGAGTTTGAACTACAGGTAATGTAACGGAATTTAACAGGATTTTTATGAAATTTGGGGTAGATGGTAATATACGGAAAAATAATCTTAGAGTTTTTAACTTTAACTTTTTTGCAGGTGGAGGAATTATCTAGTTCTTCATCTAATAATTGGAGATAGAATTTTTTACATATAACTGAAAAGCTGTTGGCTGCTTTGTCAATGGGAGCGATTATAAAAGAGTCTTGAAGATCTTTGATGCATCTCATGTTGTGCATATATATATATATATATATATATATATATATATATATATATATATTGTAACGGATTCGGTGCGACTTCCACTTTCTTGAAATGAAAACACAGTTCTTGATAAAAACACAGGAAATTTATTTACACTATGTACAGGAAAGATCTTCAACAACTGCTAAATTATTCATCAGCAATTAAGCAATTATCACACAACACCGTAAACTCAACGTTTACACACGTATTTACTTCCAAATACGAAAACAACACAGAGCAAAATACACACTCTCAGTTCGAAATCCTCAATCGAAACTAACTGTTTATCCATCGCTAACGGCTTATATACACCGAAAAGAATTTTCCACAACATTCTTACCTCTTCGCGAAATGCGTAGACCGTTATCAAATTTTATCAATGAAAATAAAAAGAATAGGGGGGTTGTATACTTTAGCCATATGTTAAGGGGGTGTATATTCATTACGGGAAATTATTTACAGGTTACGTTACTACAATAATTACTATTTACAGGATTTGTAACATTGCCCCCTTCCTAAGGACTGCACGTCCCGGGCAGTACAATCCCCAGAAAGGGTGCCAAACTTCTATCACAAGTTCACAATTACACACATTAAATAATAACCAATAGTGCAAAGGAAACACAATAATAACAAGAAATATTACTAAACATTAAAAGCAAAAATTAATTATCTACAACTTTTATGTTATCAACCATGGTTGTTTACATAATACTCATGAACTATGGCCATAGTATGGGGCTAACCGATCATAATGTACAACCCTGGGTTTTGCATTAGGTGATTTTTGGATCCTCACTACGACGTCATTTAGTCGGTTAAGGACTTTGTAGGGTCCATCCCAATGCGACTGCAATTTGGGTGACAGACCTTTCCGTCGGATGGGATTCCATAACCAAACCTTGTCGCCTTCGTTGAATTCATGTCCAGTAGACCTTGTGTCGTATCGGGTCTTCATCTTCTCTGCCGCGATGTTGATTCGCTCTCGTGCGAAGTTATGAACGTCTTCCAACCGGGCCTGGAGATCCTGGATGTACTCCTCAGGCGATGAAGGCGCATCCGGAGGACGACCGAAGACGAGATCACAAGGTAGCCGAAGCTCTCGTCCAAAGAGCATCTGAGATGGGGCATATCCGGTAGTCTCGTGGACAGCACTGCGGTAGGCCAGCAGGAACAAAGGTAGCTTCTTGTCCCAATCCTGTTGATTTCTGGATACCATAAGTGAGAGATTATTCAGGATGGTGCGGTTAAATCTCTCCACCATGCCGTCCGATTGTGGGTGTAGTGGTGTTGTCGTAGTTTTCTCAATTCCGAGAATTTGACATAGGCCCTTAAACACAGCAGAGATGAAATTCCTCCCTTGATCGGAATGAATCTGCAAAGGTGTTCCATATCTCGAGATCCAGTGTTGGACTAGAGTCTCTGCGACGGTGGTAGCCTCTTGATCTGGAATGGGATATGCTTCCGGCCATTTGGTGAAGTAGTCGATGGAAACAAGAATGTATTTATTCCCATCAGCAGTTCTTGGTAGAGGACCCAGGATGTCAATCCCAATTCGTTCGAAAGGAGCTCCAACGTTGTACAGATGTAGCTTCCCTCTGCTTCTCTTCTTCGGTCCTTTACGAGCAGCACAGGCGTCACAAGAATGGCACCACTTCTCCACGTCATCCTTCGCCTTGCTCCAGAAGAAGCGCTCCCGAACTTTATTGAGGGTTTTCAAGACACCAAAATGTCCTCCAGTCGCACTACTATGTATTTCTTTCAGAACATCTGAAATCCTTGATCGGGGAAGTAGTAACTGCCACCTAGATGTTTTGCCGTCGTCAGATTCCCATTTTCGGTATAGCACGCCATTCCGTAAATGGAGCGACTTCCATAAATCCCAGTATCTTTTTGTTGCAGGACTGAAGATGGAAACGTCCTGCCAGCTAGGTCGCCGACTGTCACTTTCCATGAATTCCAAAATTGGTTTTATGTCGGGGTCTTCAAGTTGATCTTTTCGAACTTGGTCGTCACTCCATGGATCAGGTTCTGATGATGTTGAAGTCACTGTCACCTGATAGGCAGTAGGGCTAGTCGTTCCATACTGTTTCTCGATTCGGGAACAATAGTGGCAGTTCTCAGGACAGGGTCTTCTTGATAAAGCGTCAGCATTACCGTGAGATAACCCTTTTCGATGCTTGATCTCCATGTCATATTCCTGGAGCCGCTGTATCCATCTGGCTATCTGACCTTCCGGATTTTTGAAGTTCAAAAGCCAAGTTAATGAGGCATGATCTGTCCGAAGCAGAAATTTTCGGCCGTAGAGGTAATGATGGAAGTGTTCTACAGCTTTCACTATGGCCAGTAACTCCTTTCTAGTGACGCAGTAATTTCGCTCCGACTTTGATAAGCATTTGCTCCAATAAGCGATGACATGTTCATTTCCGTCAATTTCTTGGGATAAAACAGCTCCGATGCCCTCGTTGCTCGCATCAGTGTCCAGGATGAAGGATTTTTCAGGCTGAGGATAGGCGAGGATAGGCGTTGATGTTAAAGCCTCCTTCAGTCGTAGAAATGCATCTTCGCATTCTTTGGACCATTCAAACTTTTGCTTGCTCTCCGTCAGCTTATGCAAAGGTCGTGCAGTGTTGGAAAAACCCTTTACAAACTTCCTGTAGTACGTGCAGAGCCCCAGGAAACTTCGCAGCTGATGGATGTTTTCGGGACGACTTCAACTCCTTGACCGCAGATACCTTTTCCGGATCGGTTTGTACACCTTCAGAAGAGATGATGTGACCAAGGTAGTTCACTTCCCGGCGGAACAAATTACATTTGGACGGGCTTAACTTCAAATTGGCTTCCTTAAGCTTTTGCAGCACCTTCCTAAGATTTGCCAGATGTTCTTCGAAACTGCGTCCCACGATGATGATATCGTCTAAGTAGACCAGACAGGATTCGTAGGAAAGTCCTCTTAACACTGTCTCCATAAGACGCTCGAACGTAGCTGGTGCATTGCAGAGGCCGAAGGGCATCACTTTAAACTGCCATAAGCCTTGTCCAGTTGTAAACCGCTGTCTTCTCTCGGTCATCAGGGTGTATCTCAACCTGCCAGTAGCCGCTCTTCAAGTCCAGGGTCGAAAACCACTTGTGTCCGGAAAGAGTGTCCAAGGTGTCGTCTATCCGTGGAAGAGGGTAACTGTCTTTCTTGGTGATTTCATTCAGCCGTCGGTAATCGACACAAAATCTGGTGGAGCCATCTTTCTTTCGGACCAAGACGATGGGAGAGGCCCAAGGACTGGACGAGGGTTCGATGACATCATTCTCCTGCATCTCTTTCAGGAGGGTCTCGACCTCTTCCTTCTTGGCAAACGGTAGTCGTCTTGCCTGCTGTTTAATAGGGGGGTGTTCTCCAGTATAGATCCTATGCTGCGTTAAATCCGTCCGGCCCACATCCTCCGATGTAGATGAAAACAGATGCTTGAAGTTGTCCACCAATTGTTCCGCAACAGTTCTTTGATCATTCGATAACGGCGCACTCCCAATTAACTTCGATGTCAAGGACTCAGAAGACACAGTCTCAGGGGAATTGATTCTTCTAATGATGCAGTTTACTGGAGTACAAGTTGCCAACACATCACCTTTTCGGATATTCCTGGGCCTTTCACTCACGTTGGCGACTCTCACAGGAATTACATCCATAGAAAGGTCCACAAGCGTAGATGCTACCAGCACTCCTTTTAGGTTATTGTTTAGGTTGGGGTATTCAATGAGTCCAAATCGAAAACTACTGGGATTCTTCAATGGAGCCAGGTATTAATGATTCTGACCTTGAGGGAATCGATAAATCTGTTTGGGCTATTATTTGATGAGCGGATTTTACATCACTTTCTGCGGGGAAAACGGCTATGTCTTCTCTCATCGAGTGCAGCTCATTAGTCTTGAAGTCGAGGTTGAAGTCATACTTCTTTAAAAAGTCCAATCCGAGAATGAAGGGGTCCGTGATAGCAGCAACGAATGCCGTATGATGGTAAGTGGCATTTCCAAACACAATTTCTAAGTTTACTTTACCTTCAATCTCGATCTTGTCACCTGTCACAGTTTGGAGGGTAACGCAGGGCGGCGTCCAAAGAATGTTGAGTCCAAATTGACGAGCCACATCTGTTCTAATGATTGTAACATTGGCTCCAGTGTCAATAATCAGTTCGCAGGGAAACCCGTTTACGTATGCGTAAACAAACAGTCCATTACTGCCGCCACTCGTCGATGAAATCTGGAAAAACTTTAAGATGGGGCTCATTCCAATTTGGCGACCTCCGCCCCGCGAGATTGCCATGGCTTAGTTTTCCTGGACCTGCGAGGGAGAGGTGCTCTTCCCTCTGGTTTCTTGGCGAGCTTCACAGTTTCTTCGTAAGTGACCCTCGCCGCCACATTTCCAGCACTTAAGTGATTGTCCATTTTGGTATTTGGGAGCCGAAGTCCTTTTGAGGATTCCTGCAATTTCTTTTATTTGCTTTTCCAGTTCAGCAAAGCGTGACGAAACCGGATCAGGCTCATCAGTTTTCACGCCGCGGATTGAATGGCGATCCTTGCGGGTTGCTTGCTGGGCGGCCTCCAACTTCATCGCATACACAACAGCAGAACTCAGGTCTTTGACATCCGCCATCCGTAGAGCTTTCTGGATTTCCGGATCTCGAACCCCGTCGATGTAGTAGTTGAGTGCCAGGTTGTCTCGAACATCCGCAGGACAGTCGCAAAAAGCAAGATGAGACAGTCTCTCGACGTCCGCCGCTAGCTCTTGCAGGGTTTCCTCGGTATTCTGGAAACGGGACTTCAACTGGAGTCGGCTGAAGTCTTTCTGGCACTTCTCACCGAAGCGAAGCTCCAACGCAGATGTGAGGGCGGCGAAATCCAGGCGCTGGCTGTCCGGAAGGGTCTGAAGAATGTCCGCTGCGTCACCTCTCAGGGATGCTGCAAGATGGCAGGCCTTGGTAGCAGAGTCCCATCCGTTTGCTTCCGCCACTATCATGAATTGAGTTTTGTAAACCTGCCACGAAGTTTTCCCATCAAATGTGGCAAGTTTAATGGACGGTCGAGCAACCGATGTGGGAGCGCCAAACTGTACAGAGCTGCTTTCCGCGATCGCCAATCTCCTTTCCATGTTTTAAATTTTCTCATCCACATGATTTACAACTGTTGCGATACGGTTTTCTACTGTTTCAAATTTTTCATCAAAAGCATCAACTCGATGCTCTATCTCATTAAATTTGTTTTCCATCACAGTCTTTACCGAAGTAAGGTCGTTTTTAATTTTCTCTTGGTTAGAAGCTAAATCATTTTTCAGTACCATTAAATCACTTTTCAATTGTTCTTGATTAGCCGCAATGTCATTTTTTAATTGTTCTTGATTTGCAGTAAAACTTGCAGTCAAATCACTTTTTAATTGTTCTTGATTAGCCGCCATATCATTTTTTAATTGTTCTTGATTTGCAGTAAAACTTGCAGTCAAATCACTTTTTAATTGTTCTTGATTAGCCGCCATACTTTCAGCCAAGTCACTTTTCGCAGCATTAATTGCTTCCAGAAGTTGTTTTAATTGGTTATCCATTGCGCGAGTAATCACCATAAAAACAAAGTCTATAAATTCAAACAGTCTTTATGAAAAAATGTCCAAAGTCACACTTACTCCAAGAAAGTCCAGAAGAAGCCCCACGTTGGGCGCCAAATTGTAACGGATTCGGTGCGACTTCCACTTTCTTGAAATGAAAACACAGTTCTTGATAAAAACACAGGAAATTTATTTACACTATGTACAGGAAAGATCTTCAACAACTGCTAAATTATTCATCAGCAATTAAGCAATTATCACACAACACCGTAAACTCAACGTTTACACACGTATTTACTTCCAAATACGAAACAACACAGCGAAATGCCTCGCTATAAACAGAGCAAAATACACACTCTCAGTTCGAAATCCTCAATCGAAACTCTCCGTTTATCCATCGCTAACGGCTTTTATAAACATCCAAGAATTTTCTACAACATTCTTTCTGCTTCGAGAAATGCGTAGACCGTTATCAAATTTTATCAATGAAAATAAAAAGAATAGGGGGTTGTATACTTTAGCCATATGTTAAGGGGTTGTATATTCATTACGGGAAATTATTTACAGGTTACGTTACTACAATAATTACTATTTACAGGATTTGTAACAATATTTAATGCGTTGTTGTATTTATTGGTGGATTGGAGGGATAGTAAAAAACTATTAGGACCGATAGCCGATGTGAGCAAGGAACAAAGCATTATTTTTTCTCGCTCTTTCTCTCTATCGACTGCTGTCTTTGATTTGTCGAACCAAAAGCAATTTTTACTATGTATTTTTCAAAGGAGTAGAACCCTTAAAAACGTTTTATTAGTCAATTTTTTACTGTTTTTTTAAAAATAATTTTAATTACCCCTTGTCAGGCTTCAAACTGCAGAATTTATATCTATTTTTAAAAAATTCCTCCCGGGCCCCATTTAAAATTGGGGATATTCTCACTGCACTTATAGGGGAGCCATTCCTCATTCTCTTGATACCATTCCCCTTTTTAAGGTCAATCAAAGAAGGACAGCTGGAAAAACACATAAAAAAAAAGGGTAACAGCGTGGCTATGTACTAGAAACTAGCAGAAGGAGACAACATGTAGTGAAAACACACACACAACTCACAACCAGGCCCGACGAGAGGCCATGTCAGCCTAGTCGGACACTACCGGCCCAAGCCTTGGGGGGGGGGGGGGCTGAGACACTGACGTAAAAATAGAAAGAAAGAAGAAAAAGAAAGATTGAAAAAAAAAGGAGAAAAAAAACTCCGAATAAGGAAAAACGTAAAGATGAAGTAAATTAATTTACTTTTTTGGTATTTACTCTTAGGGCATTTAAAATAGAGGTAATTGTTTTCTTGCAAGCAGTTTTTGATTTTTTTTCTCCCCCTTCTCTCCCCCTTTTTCTTTCTTTTTTCCCTTTTCTTTTCTTCCCCCCTTTTTCTTTTCTTCCCCCTTTTTCTTTTTTTCCCATTTTCTTTTTCGTCTTCTTCTTCTTTTTTTTTAAGGAGAGGGGCGGAAGGGGGCCCGGGAACATACCTGACAAGGGGCCCGCCTTGGCTCTCTGCGGCCCTACTCACAACTAAACAAGACCTCTTTGCCACCAAAAGAAAAGTTGTCCGAACTACAAAAGGGGCCTCGTGCCTGAAATAGCTCAGGGCCCTATTTAGTGTAAGTTCGTCCCTGCTTGCAGAGTTGCAAAATTGCATTAGCATACAAGAATGTGTTCAAAATAAAATTAAACGATAAATGCAGTATACCGACAGCCGGGTTATGATGCCCAGAGACTGCAGTTTCGAACTTGTCATGGACTCATCAGTATGGAATAGTCAATAACTGAGCTCGAGGCAGATGTCATCTCATCAAAACTGAGATTACCTGTTAAGAAAATAGCTGACACCCGTCAATTGCTTTTGTCGGATATTTTTTTCCTTCATAAGCTCACTTCTTTTGCTTGAAAAAGGTTTTTCTTGTAATCCCGAAACATATGTGTATGCAGTTCTCAGCAATTTTGGACGAATTAACGTTGCAATATTTCCTTTTACTTTTCTACACAAAGGTATCTTTTATTTCTCATTAGTCTAAAGTTTTTTATTACTCATTTAAACTTTCGAACAACCAAACCAAACCAAAATTAAGAAAGATGTCAATTTTCACGGTTTTAGTTAATATCTTTCTTAGTTGAAATCAGACAAAAATTAAACCTAGCCAAGCACATTCGATTAAATCCCCTTTAGAAAAAAAAAAAAAATATATATATATCAAAATTGGTTCATCTGTTTAAGAGCTAAGATGCTACTGGCATACATTCGGAAGTACACATCAAACGTTACCCCCCTTTCCTTTTTACGTCCGGGGTCGGAAATTACTAAAAGGTCATTCTGCGCTGTCCAGATATGATGTCACGCGTTTTTTCATGTTTTCCGACCCCTCCCCTTCCCCCTTTTGTCACAAAGTCACACATCACCAGGGGCGTGCACAGGGGGGGGGGGGACACCTATTGGCCCGGGCCCGAGCTTGAAGGGGGCCCAACATTTTTGAAATTAGGGGTAATTAGGAAAAGTCATTTGTGAATGTGACGGGCCCCCAAAATTTCTTTGCACGCTCCTGCTCATCATCTTATCCTTCCTTGTCACATTTCTCGCTTAATTTCATAAACTTCTTATAAAAAATGCGTTTTGTCACAGGTCTTGTTCCTCCCCTTGTCACAAACTCATACTTTCACGAACCCCATCCGCTCAAAAAGTTTATACGACTCAAAACTGTTAACAGATCAGTTTGAAAATTCTAAAAAAAAAAAAGAAAATGCGAGTTAAAATTAATTTTTAACGAAATCTTTTCGCGAGTTTGATGGTAATGATATATGACGAAACTTCAATAAACCTGAACTCTTTTTACGAGCAATCAAACATTTTCCCACCCGATTTTGGCGACGATCCCAGGAAAAAAGAATAATACCTGGAAAAAAAAATGCTAAAAGGAATAGAAGTATGAAAAAAGTAATCGAAACAGCTTCGCGAACGAGTACTAAACTGTTGGCCGCGCCCTCAAGCGTTCTAATACCATCTTCTCTCAGACGACATGAAAACAGCGAGTGAGGCGGGGGTGAAAATTTTTGTCTCCATAATTAGGTAAGTTGAA
Source organism: Uloborus diversus (assembly GCF_026930045.1). NCBI lineage: Eukaryota > Metazoa > Arthropoda > Arachnida > Araneae > Uloboridae > Uloborus > Uloborus diversus. The sequence goes on from NC_072739.1 coordinate 155,810,997, forward strand.
AAATCATAATACTTTTTTCTAACATTGAAAAAAAAAAAAAACACATGATTTGTTCCTTTATTTTACCACGTTAATATTGTTGCCAGGTTCCGATTATGAGTTTAAATTTATCGTCATCGATTTTCTTTGAGTTTTCGAAGAAGGGGTAAATCCTTTACTACCAAGTCCAATGGAAAGGTTTTTTGGATTTTTTTTTCAATTAACTGTCTTGACACGAGTATTTCGCAACAAAAAATTTAATAAGAGGGATTTAACCCCATTTTTGATAAATTATGCTTAAAAAAAATCACATTAAGTGATTCTATATAAAGGGAGCTGCACTCCAACAGTGTACTGCAATGTTCGAAAAATGCGTAGGAGTTCAAAAGTCCATTGAAATTTACCGTGAAATTTACATAGTAAATGCTTAAAAATCAATATTGCTTGTCCGTTCCCCTCCCCCTCCCTTACAAAATTATGTTACCACCTGCATAATTTCAATTAATTTCCAAATGAATATTGTGCATTTTTGTACAGGTAAAAATACTGACTTTTTTGAGACCAGGAGGTAAAATATTTTGCAGCTTTTTTTTTTGTTTTCTTTTTGAGGGGGTCACATAAGGGAATCAAAACAGCGCTTCCCGAAAGTTATTTCTGTCTGCTGCTTTTCTTCCCAAAACTCCCTTTCAAAAAATCGCTACGGTTGCTAAAATTTAACCACTTACTCCTCTACTATGTTGCACACTTTCCCTAAGCATCACGCTGTCCGTAACTATAGATATAGTGATGCGCCCGATATCCGTACTCGCGGATATCCCAGGGAAATTAAAGATCTCTATCCGTATCCGTTACAAGTTTGACGGATGTCAAACGGATCTTTTAGAATCAATTTTATTACATATTTGAAATTCTACATAAAGGTAACTACAAAATATTATTAAAGTATAATTTCAGAAATTAAATACCCAATTTTTAATGATTTGTTGTTGATATTATTCTTCATTATGGCTTTTTTAAGCATTCTATTAAAAAAGTGAGTTTGAATTCTCTGTTTATTGTTTGTAAAGATGTACCGTCATTTATGTAGTTTTATGTATATTTTTTAAATTTTTGAATGCAAATTTCAAACGTTCATTCAAGTTTGCCTTTTGACTATTAATTTTGCTTTTTGGGAATGTCATTGTCGCATCAACTCTTAATACGCACTGCCAAAATAAATGCAGAACACACTGTGAGCGCAGTATAGTGCACCCAAGGATTGTTGGCACTCGTCCTTGGACGGTTCCACTGCAAAGCCGGTTATTAATTCAAGGAAGTTATTGCAATCCGAAAAAAATCTGTAAACCAGTCGTGACTGTCTCAAGCGCTGTAATTTGCTCATCATCAAGAACTTTGGTTAAGATCACAAAACATGATCAAGAATTTCAAAAATGAGAATGCATAAACGTATCTTTTATTCCGAGTTTCAGTTTTGTCAATGCAAAAGTTTAAAATTTAGTTTCTAGTTAAATTTTGAAATAAGTTATACATAATCAATCACTGGTACACGGTACACATTTAAACTTCAGATGATCTTTTGTAACTCTAAAACAGCTTATTTTATCAGAGTCGGATCATCTATTTTTCTGAAGTGGGGATAAAATTTGAAACTGCCACCCATCCGTTATTCATCTCATTTTAAGAAAGAAAAAAAAAAAAAAAAAAGTAGGATGAATTCATAAAACGTAAGGAAAGTTTAATACTGATAAATAATATGCAACTTTTTGTTTTGCAGCAAAGTAAGAGGAGAGAGGCGGGAAGGCGGACTCGTTCCGTGGGGGGGGGGGGGAAATTTTCAGAATTGACCCCAAAACTTACGGTTTCATTAAGTTTTTGGTAATATCAGGGGAAAAATGGGTGAGGGGTTCCTTCTGAAAATTCTTACAAAATTGAAGTCAAATGTAGACTATCTGTGGTGACGTTAAGGGGTCAGGGTTTCCAGGTTATTTTCCAAGATTGAAGTCTGAGAAACGCTATTTCAGGCTGTCTTTGGAGATGATAATGAAATAAGGTAGGGGAAGGCGGGGGTGCTTTCTCTGAAACACCCTCGACGAAGTCGTACCCTTCCGAATCATTTTTGGGAAATCTTTGGAAAG